>NC_061113.1:87121067-87174916 GCF_002878395.1 Capsicum annuum
GTGTACACCATGTTTTTTATTAAATGCCCCTACGAATTCCTTGATCAATTCCTTTGTATTTGGGTCTATGATCAGACAATCTAGACTTTAATTCACTATTTATAACGTACAAAAACTGGCTATTTAGGTCTTAGGTACCACGATCGAGGTCCCAATGACTGCGATCTCATTGCCATAGTCATAGTCAACACCCCGCGATTACCATGTCTGAGGGCGATTTATGGCAGACACTAAAATTTCTGTACATCTTTTTCTATTCCCGAAACCTTCTATAATACCACCATATGAGCTTATCTATTTGTCGTAGCATCTCTTTAGTGTGATTGTACTACTGTTGGCCTAAGATGTATTGTTTATAGGTTCCAATTCACTCAAAAATGGGAGATTTTAATAATAACCAATTTATGGCCACAGAATTCTAACAGCAATACCTTCCAGACTTCCACAGAAAATGCTACTCCCTAAAAGGGGTATCGGCCTAGACAAGGTGGAAGAGAAGTTCCCAAAATTCCATACCAGGCTTACTGCAACCCAGTGGAAATGTTTTTCCCCTGAACCCTTCTTAGCTAATGAGCAATGGGTGCATCAGTTCTATGCAAACCTCTATGTAGTTTCACTCACAAACCTAGTAATAAAAATTTAGGGTAAGCAGGTAAACTTTATAGAAGAGTTGATTAATGAGATATATAAGCTCCCAAATGCTGACATGGGAGAGTTTCATTCCAAGGGATGCGAGCCAAGGACTTGGATGGTTGATATCTTATACCCTAGGAAAAAAGTCCCCTGGGCCACCACCAAGCGCGATATTTTGATGAAGGACTTTAAGGCTAAAGCTAAGCTGTGGCTGAACATCATCGGTATTAGAGTGTCACCATGAACTCACATGAATGTTGTTATAGATATGAGAGCTCAAATTATAGCTTGCATCTTATCTGGCGTTGCTCTGAATGTGCGCGAGATTGCTTTCTCCGAGTGGTGATAATTCAAAAACCATGGAGGTATTCATCTTCTCCTTCCTTCCCTTGTCACTGAGCTATGTAGGAGATCTTAAGTAGAGGAATATTCCGTAGACACTTAGGTATGCCTAGGCTCCCTCAGTTGTCCACTCAAATTCAAAGGTAAAGGTCCAACAAGTCAGAGTTAGAAGAGGAGATAGACTCGAGAAAATTTATCCAAGAGGTCATAGACTCTTGCAAACCCTCATCAGTCACTGACTTTGATGATATATCTATTCAGATGTAGGGGTGATGGAAATATTATCCAGACTGCCTCAGGGACCTGGTCAGTTCTCCATTACTCGTCATTTATGTAGTATAGTCAGATTATGGTAAATACATAGAGATAAGTCTTTGAGAAGTTATGGAAGAGGGTAAAAGGCATCTTTAAGGTGCTCAAGCCCAACCATCCACTACCTTCACTGAGATTAGATAGTGAGAATGAGGTACCTACAGAGTGGTCAGCTGATGATACGGGTAGTAGTGATGTCGAGTCAGCAAGAAAAGATAGCTCGTGATGCAGATATAGGGAGCCCCTTTTACTCTTATCTTCTTACACTTACAGTGTGAATACTGTATTCTTTTTAGTAGGGGTGTCCCTAGAATTAGTTATATTATCTTTGTGTTATGTTACCAGATATTTCTTTTTATATTTATTTTGGGATGATATTTGGATAATATTTTTATTTCTGTGTTGTGGATGCTATATTTTTGGGTACCCTGATGGTGCCCGAGTTTTATGGATTATCATGCTTTTCTTTTATTTTTAGTATTTTTTTATTTAATTTTATTTTAATTTTGGTGATGTGTGACTAGCTTTTTCTTATGATGGATTGATTGTCAATATTCTTAAGGGTGAAACATCGTGTTTGGGTTTTAACTCATAGGTGCAGGGGAAGTCTGAATACCCGCAGCATAAATGTCAAAAATTCAAGGAATGTCTGAGTACTTGCGGCATTTTATATTGTAAAGTTGGGGTCACTTTGTACACCGCTGGTGAAGTCTGAGTAGAAAATTGGGTAGTTTGCCTATTTTCAGCTTCAATGTGAGACTAAGGCTTTGGTTGCTACCATATTTTAGCAAATTGTGTGTAGTGCTAATGTAAAATTAACAACCGCCTCCATCCAAAATTTTTCAAAACAAAATCAAGGGCATGGATATAAGCAATTTTGTAACAAAACTTTTTCTCTTTTTGTGGCTTCATAAATCTTGACTTATGAATAGAAATAGATACTCCCATTTTGTCTCTTATGGGAGGGACATTAGAGTCCTTTTGGTGAATTTTGCATGCCATGTGCAGTGAAATTTTGGTATTCATTTCTTCTGCACTTGTGTTATCTTGAACTTGCCCCATTATTCTTTCAAAGCTAACGTTGATTGTATTTGGTTGGATAAATGATCTTAGGCCACCTTTGTGATTTTGAAATCCCTAGTTACCCACTTTGAGTCTTTGGACCTTTCTTTGGAAAACACATTACAAGCCATAAACCATTCTTTTTATTCCTCTTTTGACCATACCCTCCTTGAATTTGAGAATGTAATTCTAGGCTAAAAGCCTATGTTGGTGGTGTAAAGATTGATGGAAGTAGGTTTGGTGTCATGAAGATATAGTTATTGATGGAAGTAGGTTTGGTGTCATGAAGTTGTAGTTACATGTCTAATGTGCCTAAACTTTGAAAACAACCGAATAGAAGAAGAAAGAGTTGAACAAAGAAAAGAATTATATGAAATTCCAAGAGAAAAAGACGAAAGAAGTTGGGTAAACAAAGGAAATAAAATGTAGGCATGATAAAAGAGAGAAAGCAAAGAAGAGTTGCCTATAGTAAAAAAGGAGGATTGAAAAAGTGTGATGTAGATGTTCAAGGAATGGTGTAACCATGTTATTCCCCAATGATATCCTACCCTAAACCAAACCTACGTTACAAGATTAGAAAGCCCTTTGAGATCTCTAACCATTTACTTTCTTTGTGGTGGCGATTGAAAATAGGGGCAAGCCTATGGTATGACACTTGTTGTATGGATATTTCTTTTGTGAGAGAGTTCTTGCACTTAAAACTCCTTATTGCATCTTTTTGTAGCTTTGGGAGTGGAATTTTTATTTCTTGTGAGGATTGGAATGTACAACAAGTTGGGGTGGGTGAGATCCCGAATGCACATTTTTTGGGTTCATCCAAAGTGGTGGCTTTCTAAGTGGAATATTTACTCACTACCATTGTTGATATTATGGGAGAGCCAAGTTTGAAGTAACATTCTCTTAAATCTTCAACAATTCATTTCAATGGAGATTATGGGTATATCTATGCATATTTATCTTATGTGTAGCTAAATCTCTCTCTTGGGGTTATGTGTGAATAGGAGTTAAAGTGTGTGGGGGTTGCTATTGTTAGCATCTATTTGGTAATTCATGCTGATGGGTTTTATCATTATTATGCTAATTATATTGTGATTTGATCGGCTAAAGCTCCAAATACCCACATGGGTTTTATGAGTGAAAGCTCCAAGATCTAGAAAGCTCAACGCCATCTTAAAAAAAAGGCTTTTGGTGAAGTGTAGGAATCTATATCATCCTTAAAAGAGGGATGTGGAAACCAAAGTAATGATAGACAATTATGTATGTAGTTTGCTAAATTTTCACTATCATATACATAAGGGTGAATGTGAGGTTGATTATACCATGGGTATTATCCTAGAAATAGGGATGCCTAGATTGAGATTGTGGTTACAAATTGTTGAATACACCTTTAGGTATTCGAAAGAATCAATGGGTGAAAGTTTAGAGTTTTGTCGAAAGACTAGCATCAAAATCTATAATCAAGCCTACCCATATTTGACTTACTAAATTAATGTTGATTACTAACTCCCACATGTCAATCCCTTAGTAATGCATAATTCTGAGATTCGTGCATAATTGTTAAAACTCTAATTATTCATATCCCCAAATTTATACTAGAAAACACAAAAAGAAATACTAGTATAGAATCCTATCTCCCCCATTTTATATTTTTGTACCATTGGTTTGAATTTAACTTGTACCTATTATTTTGAATTAATTTGATCATCACTTACATTGTTCATCATGGACTTGACCCTGACTCTGAAGTTTGGTAAATATATTGAAGATGACCGCCTTGAATTGATTTGTAAGTTGAGCGTTATTAGTGGGATTATGTAACACCTCGAGTTTTTGGTCCTTGAAAATTTTCTGATATTTTATCCTCACTATCTTGACTATGATACCCTAAGATTCGTAGGGTGTCTTGACTGGTTAGTTTACTGTAGTCGTAAGGTGTCCGATGAATGGTGATTGAGTTACTATCTTGAGCAAGACTGGGGGACACGAGTCATAGGGAGTCTTGACGGGTCATAGGGAAACAATTCGTAACCAAATTAGTAAGTGAATGGCTGAGTTCTGCTCTGAGGATAAGTGGCTCACTATGAGTTGTAAGGACTCATTACGAGTCATTGGGAGTCAATCATAGGGTGTCCAGTGTATACCCTAAATAGTTACTGGGTTGACTATGATTGGACCCTACGAGTCATTGGGTCCTATTACGAGTCGTATTATATGAGTCGTAGGGTCTACATACTATGATTACCTTGGATATAGTCTTGGTTACATCTCATGGTGACAAGTCGTAATGAGTCTATACGAGTCATATAGTGACCTAAAGTCAGTAATGACTAAATTCCAGCTTTTACTTTAAGGGAACTTTGGATAATTCCCTTCTTACCCAATAAAAATCCTATGTTCATAAAGCACTTAATGGGGTTATTTCTCATTCATAACGTACTCAAACACTCTCAAAACTCTCTCAAATCCTCTTAAGCAGCCATACTTAGGGTTTCCAAGAAGTAAGCCATCCAAGGGCTCAAGGGTTCCATTCTTTTAGTGAAACTTGGTATTTCAGTCATGTTACTCTTCCTTCATTGTTAATTTGTTAAAACCATATATTTTAAAGTATTTTTCATGAGATATTGATCTTGGTTTTTAAAATAAGGGTTGCGGGTTTTGAATGCTTATTGATTGAACATTGTTTCCCATAGTTTACATGTATTTATTAAGACTTTAATTATGGTTTTGAACTTGTGGGTGCATGGGTATGGTTAATGAACTAGGGAATTTTGATTTTCCCCAAACTTGTGACTTTTGAAGTGGTTATGACCTCATCCCCATATCACAAAATTGGTTTTGACTATGAAAAGTATGCACAATGAACTACTATTGAATTATTGCATGAAAAGAAAGCTAATGAGGCATAATGGTTTTGAATTGAACCTTGTGGGATTTGTGATTTCAGAAGCTAATTGATAATTGAACCAAGGGGTTATGAATTCCAATAAGTGATGTAATTATTTTGGCATATTGTTGTTACCATGCAAGTACAGTTGGTATGACGATACAAACAATGTATGTCTTAATTTAAAATATGGTTCAATGAGTGGGAATGTGTGATAATTTTTTAATTGGGCTTTAATGAGGGTTGTGTAGCCGAGTCATGAATGTGGAGTTACTGAGGGACCAGCACTAGAAACCGTAATTGCCGATGCAGGGGTCTCTATAACTGGGAGAATCGAGTCCCCTTATTATTATCATATGATTGGGAGTTTGAGTCCCCTATATTATATTACATGATTTGGTGCTCTTGTCACCTTGATATTTCAGGAGGTTTTAGTCCCATATAGTGCATACGTATACCCTCTTATTCGTGCGGCCATAAACCCTGGGACCCAACCACCTAAGAGAGAGTTAGGCCTATATAGCCCATGGGTGACTATGTATGTTATGATGGTTGAGCTACACAATACAGGATGATGTTTTAAAGTGCATGTTAAATTGTATTCCTTGGACCAGCATGTGATATATATATATATACATATATATATATATGTATATTCATTTGATTATGTGTATTGTATTTGAATGATTTGGAGTTGTTGATCATGGAATTATGTTATTCTTATACCTGAGTTTCATGCTAGTTTTCACCTCACTAACTATCTCTGGACATTGAACCCCATGCCATGTAGGCACCGGAGCTACCTCTACTTTTCCTACATAGATTTAGGTGGATCAGGTCGGTTCGTCGATTCATTGTGGTGAAGTGGTGAAGTGGTGAAGTGGTGAGCTTCCATACTTCAGAAAACTTAGACATTTTATCAGTTCTTATCATAGATAAGAGTTGAGAGTTTTGTTATCATTAACATTATTATTTTCATTGTCATTATTATCTGTCAGAGTCGGGGACATGTCCCGACCTATACTGGTTTTTTGGTTCTTGTGTTAGAAGTCTTTGTTGGATTACGATTGACTTGGGTAATGTTGGTCGGTTGTATTGGCCGGTTCTTTGAACATATCTTATTTCATGTTTGGACTTCATCCGATATTATGGATATTGGGTTTGGTTTGGTTTGGTGTACGGGGTCATCTCCATTCCACGTGGGACTTGAGATACCCCTCATGAGCAGGACCTAGTTCGGGTCATGACATGTAGCTTCTTAAAGATTTGATGTGGACATCAATACTCTAATCTGCGGTACTCTACTTAACATTTGCTCTTGTATTATGAGACCGATTTTATATCATATTTTTCATGGCCCAACCCACCTGATCATATCGGGCACCTACCTACACCTACTCCAAATAGGATAATAATAAATAACCCACTATTTAATAAAATGAGGAAGTTATGACAACGTTCACATAGTTTGTCTATCTTACAAATGGCTAATTAACTATTCAACACAATTGTTTGATCAAATTTTTCCATAACTTGTTTCAATATATCTGACAAATAAAATAAATGCAGAAAAATACAATAAATGACTCCCCAGAATCTAGATAAATAAGTATGAGAACTCAAGAAAAGAAGTAAGGACATCCACGATTCAGCATCCATGCAGAATAGAAGTAGTAGGAGTTGTTGTTTACTTATCAACTTCATTGTAGAAACTCCAACTGACCTACACCATGATCATACTTGGAGTGGAGGTATAGTGGGTGTAGCATCAGTACAACTATATGTACTGGCATGCATCATCAGCCAATGAGGGTTAGAAATAAATAACATCAATAATAAATATGGAGAGATCATTGTATCAAGCAAAATTCTAGTTTTAACCCCCAATTATAGAATCTCTCACACCCTTTAGCATCTCTATGACCTACCTGTCATTAAATATTTTCATACAACTTTGTTCTTTGACTAACCATTCTAGTCTATACCTTCTCTTCCCCAACCAACTTATTTTTATGGTAACTACAATTCTTTAACTTATATCTGACAACAAATTCTATTGGTACACACTATCTCATACATCACTATGCCACACTACTGTGAAATCAGAATTCTACAATAACTTGTTCTTTTAGGGAACAATAAATTCTCACCTTCATCACGATCCGCACTAGCGACCTAAGATACATCCACAAATCGTATTCCATCACATACCACAACAAGAACATGTTTAAGAACACATATAAAATAGATTTATAATTAAATACATGGATAAATGCATGAATTCAAGATGTGTGCATCGACTCTCCTTATCTCATCTCAATAGCCTTATCACCATCATTAATAGCATATCTTATCGGTGAGTACCCAACCCATTTAATAACATATCATATATATTCTAACTTGGTGCCCGGACTATCATCTCAACACATTAACACAATGCAAATAAAATGAAATGCAGCTAATAAATCACACGTCATGCTAGAAGGAAATCATAGATGTAAAGTTCACAAGCAAGCACAAAGCCAAGAAAGTCTAAGTGATACAATAAAATAATAGCTTATTTTAATTAGAGACCTCAGCTTATACATATATAGCAACAACCATTATATACGATACACCCCTGCGGGGCTGCCATAACCTAAATTCACTATATAACCACTTTCTCTCTGTCCACATCCTAAATTCATATTTTCATATCATCCTTTATACTTTCCTAATTACTTCTAGTGGGAAAACCTATTTTTTACTTTACAATATTTACTCATTTATGTTATCTCATTGGTCATGAGATTCGATTATGCTAATTACTAGTCTCGGCTTACCATGCCTTACCTTTTAGCCACTTTCCTTAATACAATTCAAACATTTATGACCCTTATTTTTCAATCGAGTTACCTAATTTTCTTCAACGATTCTTCATCATATAGTCCAACTTTCCGGTAATCTCAAAGGTTTTGAAAAGAAATTAAATTACATATATTCGCTCTACTATCTATCTATCCTCTTTCAAAATCAACGTTAATATAATATACATTAATATAATATATTAAAGACTAACCAAATTTTTAAACATGTCCATCCATCCATATTTGCGCCCAAATACCTAATGCATGCTTCTCTCGACATCACTATTAAAATTATCACGACTCAACCTACCAGATAGTGCTGGAAACGTACCTATACCTACCCTAGATAGGAGAATCTTAAATTCCTACCATTCAATCAAATGCTAAAATTACTCCAACACTCGCTTAGTCAAGTAAGTCTATCATGTGAGTAGCTAATCAACTGTTCAATATGATTGTTCAATCAATTATTTTCCTAACTTGGTTAATACATTTGATACATAAAATAAATTCATAAAATAACTACAAGAGACTCCCAAAAACCTAGCCTAAATTGGTATAAAAGCACTAGACAAGGAGTAGGGACATCTAAAATACAGTATCCATAAAGAATAGAAATTGTAAAAGCAATTGTTGAGTGATCAATATTGCTACTATAGAGAATCAAACTGACCTTCACTATGGCTATACGCCTGAGTAGAGGTATAAAAAGTCTAGAATCAGTACAACCACGCATAATAGGAAGCATCAACGATCGACTAGGTTTTGAAATAAATAACATTAGTAATAAATACAAAGAGATCATAATCATTCCAGCCAATACTTTTTCCCCTACTGACTTGTTCTTATGGTACATATAGTTCGTAATTTGCATCTGCCCATAAATTATCGTAGTATTTACTATCTTGGACATTGCTATGCCACACCACTATGAAATTAGAATTCAACCATATTATATTCTACAATAACCAATTCTCTAATAGAACTGTAGAGTCTCACCTCCAGCCTAATTTTCACAAGGAACTTAATGTACATCCATAATTTATTTTCCATCACTTACCATAACAAGAATATGTATAAGAACACATATTAAATAAAGTTACACACAAACAAATGGATAAATAAATGTATGCAAGATGTGTGCATCATCTTTCATAATCCCTTATCAATAGCCTCATCACCATCTTCAATATCATATCATATAGATGTAGTTCCCGACCTATAATAAAATATATTATATATGTATTGGCCTGATACCCAACCCATATAGTAATATATAATATTTGTACCGGCATGATACCTGGCCCATATGATAAAAGATCATATTTATATTGGTGTGATACCTAATTCATTATATCAAAAGATCAACACAGTGCACATGAAATGCAAAGTAATCAATAAATCATAAGTCATACTAGAAGGCAATCATAGATGTCAGGTTCACAAAAAAAAAAAACTAAGAAAGTTTGAGTACTACAACAAAACCATTGCTTATTTTAATCAGAGATCTTAAATTATACATTGATCTTCACAATCATATACCATACACCCCCGAGGCTGCCATAACCCAAATTCACGCTATCACCATTTTTTCTCTATCCATATCCCAACTTTACATTTTCACATTATCCCCCATACTTCCCTAATAAATTCTAATGGGTAAACCTATTCTTACTTTACCATATTTACTTATTTATGAACACTCGTTAGGAAGGAGATTTAATTATTCTAATTACTAATCTCAGCTTACCGTGACTTGCCCTTTAGCCACTTTCCTTAATATAATTTGAACATTTATGACATTTTTGTTTGAATTAATTTACCTAAATTTTCTCCTACTATCCTATACCTTATAATCTAACTTTCCACTAATCTTAAAGGTCTTGATAGATATTAAACTACATAAATTTACTCCACTGTCTATCCATTCTCTATCATAACCAACATTAATATAATATACAGTAATAGGACATATTCAAGACTAATTGGATTTCTAAATATGTCCATCCATCTAACTTCGTACTCGAAGGCCTAACCCAACATCACTATTAATATTAGATGCATCTAGCCCAAGTCTAGTTACTAAAAAGTAAGTCATAACTTACCTCTTAGGTGAAACATACTGCTGCAGAGAAGAATAATTTATCCCACGTGTGCTATGCATATTTTCTCAAGTTCCTTTTGGGTGTGCCTCAAAACTATTCTCATGAATGTTGGCCTTTGAAATTTCATGGTTAGAGAGTTAGGGTTTTTAGAGCATTTTTGGAGAAAAGGGGTTTTATAACTCCTCGATTGGCTTACTGTTATCTACCACTGCAACAGTTCCTTTTACCACGGCTGCGGTATCTCAACCACTAAAGCGGTTATTAGCAGTCCAGCTCAACCCTTTTTTTGGACCTTTTGGCCTAATTCTTTTAGATCTCATTTTTCCTACTCAATTTATTTTTTGAGTCAATTTTAAGCCTATTATTTATCATAAATTATTTTTTAGGAATTTTCCACATGTAATGACAATTTATATCATTACAAAGAAGCATACAAATACTAAAAGGACTATACTAGACATTCTACTGGCCTAGCCAGACCAAAAACTAGGTTCCAAGCTAAACATAATCATGAATAATACCCTATGTTGGAATGATAGGAGTATTAATACTCATGATATTTTGAAAACGCTTCAACAACTAAAAAATTGCATCAATTTTATATTGTAGCAATCCTTGAACCATTCGTTGATAATTCCCAACTTTCTTTTTGTCAAACTCAACTCCTTATGGATAAGGTGGGGTGTAACGATAATGGAAAATTTTGGATTTTTGGAGCCATGATTTCGAATGCAAGATTCTTTGGATTTTTGGAGCCATGATTTCGAATGCAAGATTCTTGATCAAGATGATCATTAACTAACTTGTGAAGTGAATCATGTTGCACATCCCAATTTGTTCTTATTCACCTTTGTAAATGCCAAATATCAGGTTCAAATGAGAAGACATCTTTGGGATACGCTACTATAGTACTCTGCTTATGTTCACCCTTGGTGTGTCCTTGGGGACATCAATGTTATTCCTGATATGGAAGAAAATACTACAGTTATTAAAGCATGTGACCTGACTGACCTTCGATTTCAAGGAGAGGCTTATACATGGTGTAACAATAGAGCTGGTGATGCTAGAATTTGGAGATGTCTTAATAGATCTTTGGTAAATAATTTGTGGCATACCTACACATACCATTACCCACTTGCCTTCAGTGGGATTAGACCATTGTTCTTTGTTTCTATAACTATTTGATAGAGTAAGCAATCCAGTAAAATACGTTGAATTTCTACATTGTTGGGTGTATAACAGAACTTTCATGGACATAGTTAAGCAATGTTGATCTAGGCATATGGATGGTGATTCTATGTGGATATTTCATATGAAGTTAAAAAGGATCTCTAACACTTTGAGTGCTTGGTATAGAAGTGAGTATGAAGAGTGCTTGGTCTAGAAGAGAGTATGAAGTTATCTTTGTGGTAGTTTAGGAATATGAGGAAAAAGTTTAGATAGCGGAGGCTGAAATTGTTACAAACAACACTAAAGCCAACAGAAGCAATCTAAACTGAGTTATAGTTGCGTACATCAAATAATTAAAGGTGGAGCAGTCTATTCTTAAGTTAAAAACTCAATTACAGTGATTTAAAGATGTTGATGTAAATTCTAAATATTTCCATGCATTTATTATAGTAAGAAGAAGGAGACTCTTTAATAACCAACTCACTGATAAACAAGGAGAATGCTTACTGGGGATGAGAACATTGCACAAGTAGATTGTGCACATTTTGAGAAAGCTTTTACTATAGAGGCAAAATAGATTGATGAATAAATTATACATCCTATCGCTAAGCTGGTTAATGAGGAAAAAAACCATTCCTTACAGGAAATGCCTATAATGGAAGAGTTATATCAGGTGGTCTTTTCATTAAATCCTAATTAATTGCATGCCCTAGTGTTATGAGTGGTAAGTTTTTCCAAACTTATTGGTCTATGATCTGCTAAGATTTATTAAAGGTGGTGCAGTATATTTTGTGTAACAATAATGCCAGAGTATTTTTCTCATGTATTCCTAGTCTTACTTTCTAAAGTACCTCATCATTAAAAACTCTCTAAATACAAGCCTATTAGTCTAAGGAAATTCATCACCCAAGTGATATCCAAACTTATTTGCAATAGATTATCACCAATACTTTCTCTATTGATCATAGAAAACCAATTTGATTTTATAAAGGGTAAGATTATATCAAAAAATATTATTCTAGCATAAAATTTTTTTCATGGTATCAAAAACATACAGCAGGAGAATGTTATTATCAAGTTAGACATGGTCAAAGCCTATAATGGGGTGACATGACCCTTTACGTGCCTTTCGATGAGAATATTAGTTTTTTTTAAAGGATCGTTGATACTATATGGAGGATTAAGTCTACTAATTGGTATTCAAGGATTGTCAATGGAGTTAGACATGGAATTTTTTCACCCTATAAGGGGGTTGAATCAAGGTGATCCATTATCACCTGTATTATCCATTATAGGGCCTAAAGTACTATCAAAGCTAATGAATAACTTAAATCACCATTACTTGTATACAGGCTTTCATACGGAGAAGAAAGGTACTTAATTATCTAAGTTTTGTTGATGATATCTATAATGCCCCGAGTCTATACCCCAAATGCTACACATTGCTTACAACCCCGAAGGACCACAAACTAACCCATGACTGATATCTGTTGTGATCACTGAAACATGATACTGTAATAAATACGGAAAAATAGGCTGAAACACCATAAGGTTCAAAATTTGTAAATACTGATAAAGTGTATCAACTGAAATAACAATCTGTAAAACTAAACACTGTCTAAAAACTAATCTGAAAAGCTTCTAACTGAAACTATCTGAAAATAGAGTTGATGGGACAATCCCCCAACTAAATTCATCTTCTGAAATACTGAGTCTACTAAAATAATGAAATAAAAGAATGTCCTTGAATGATGAGGACTCACTGCTAATCTATTGCTATTGGCTGAATCTGAATCTATCTTTGCGCGGATAGTAACCTGAGCGTCTAAACCTATGATATGAGACATCATAGCTCAAAGAAAGAGTATGTGTCACTACGCGGAATGTATTGGTATGCTAGATGAGGTAAGGCTGAATGGAAGGGTTCATATGCATGTACAATAACTGACTGTATGATATAGAGTAACTGAACATAAGAGTACATAGATAACTGATACTGCTGTAAATACTAAGTATGCACTAATGTGCATATAATGAGAATGGTGGAACCCTCATCCGATAGGTTAAAACACCTCATCAACCCTCAATTGGCAAGTTTGGTGTCTCAACCTACGCTGGCTACATAGTTCATGAACGCAAGGATTGCTTCTAAGGATCACACCCTCTACTGGCAGGTGATCCCCCATCCTTGGGTTCACTCGGTGCTGAATCCTACTCCTAACTGAAATAAACTGAACTGAGTATACAGAATTGGACTTGACTGAATATTGAGTTTACAGAGTTTTCCTAAATTTTGTAACTGACTGAGTTCTACTGAGTTCTGTAATTGACTGAGAGTACTATTGATCGTGACATGACTGAGATTCTGTAACTGACACTGGCTCTAGGTAAACAGCTAAATTGTTGGGTATTAAATACACCTAGGACTCGATAGCATTAAAAATAAAGCATAATATATTCTTGACAATCATAATAATGTATATTTGTCCATAGTTCACTCATAGAGGCATTTAATCAAACACTTGCAATGCATCTGCTTATACATAAATGGGGAATACATGCTATCATGCTATAATGGCACTGTCTCATTCACATAGGCATTTTAAAAACCACATGGCGAACATGCTAAGGTTATATAAAAATCAAAACATATAGTTATCATGGCTACATCAATCAACTTGCAAATTGAAGGGTTTATCATGAAGATCATTTAATTCCACACATACAATGATTTATTTCATAAAAACATGTAATTTAATCATGCACTAAAATCCAATAATAACATGAACATGAATACAATTCAATTCAAGCGTGGAAGCTCATAATTCAACAATCTTGTATTTCGAAAATGGATTCATGGACTCTATAGGTGAAAAGAACCAATAGATTAACACCTCACATACCTTGGATTGTTAATTCTTGAAGGTTCTTAGAGACACTCTTGATTTTCGCTGTTGTTTCTTGAAGCAAGGGTTTAGCCCCTTTTGAGAGAGAAAGACTTAATCTTTGAATAAAGTGAATAAATGATGAGATAATGGTTTATTTAGGGGTAAATTTTATGTTTATACTGATTAGGGTCGGGAAAAATACCTATTTACCCCTGAGAATGACTTAAAAATTCATACTGAAAAACCCAATTTTGGGCCCTGGCGTGACACCCTGCTATCGCGCCAAGCCACTGGAAAATAACAACTGGGAATGTGACTGATGGCACGTGCGGTGGAATCGCGTTGCAATATTGGATGGGACCTGGAAGCTCAACGCGACGCGGTGCAATCGCGTTGGCTCACTGGAAATTGACAAATGTGAAAATGAGCTTTGGCGCGATGCTCTGGTAATACGGTACCTCATTAGAAACTGATAATTACCATTTTGGCTTACTCTGTGATGCGTTACTGGCCTGAATTACGGTGTTTAATGACTAAAATTTAAAATAGCCATAACTTCTTACCCGGTTATCGGATTAGGTAAATTTTATATCGTTGGAAAGCTAATTTAATTTCCTACGAAATGGCAGGCTCTAAACTGAAAAATACTAAGCATTTCAAAAAAAATTATATTGGATAACTCATGAACTGATAGTTAAGTTAATCTTGAGAAATACAGGGTATTAAAATATCATAATCTTTTCATCCACATCCAAATGCTCTCTTAAACTGATTGTAAAGATGTTACAAAATATGAGGGATTATTAGGTCAATTAATCAACAAGGATAAAAGTCATTCTATGAAACTTACAAAATCATCACGAGCTACTATTGCTAAAGTAACTGCTACTATAAGTTTTACAATAAAGGAAAGCCTTATTATATATCAAGGTTGTTCATTATACATAAGAGTCAAAAGAGCGATACTATTTTTCTAGTATGATCGCTAAAGTTCTAAGTAGGATAAGGGGATTGACACAACCCAAACCAGGGCCTTATCATAATAGGCATCTCAAGCCCAACAAGGATCGGAGAATTCCCCACTACCCAATCCAACCAACTAATATATACATTGGGTCGTATGAATTCCAAACATATAACAAGATAGAATAACTATCAACTCAATGAATTTGGGTTAGTTCCATGACCATCGCCAACCTGAACAAGTCTAAACATTGAATTCTAACCAACAACCATAACAAAAACTGAAATAATAACCAACTCCATAGCTATACCATAATAAAATGGAACAATCAAAAATCAAATAAAGTCATATGGTATCAGCCTCAATACCAATCTAATACAAGGGCTGATACCACCGTGGACACTACCCATACCAACCTATAGTAGTTTCATAAAGCCTTTATCCAAAATCAAAACAACATCCAGTAGGGACATTCCCCTGACCATAGCCAAACCAAATGTCTAAGGCTAACCAATGAAAACATAGGAAACTAAAATAGGAAAAGAAGCCTTCTGAAGTATGGAAGCTCACCACTTCAAGTTAATACAAGATGTTATCAAAGATTGATCACTGGGTAGGGGTGTAATATGACCAACACCTTCATCGTATAGGGATACAACATCAAGGACGGTTAACAGTTAGAGAGCTAGCATGTACCTCAAGGATAAAGATAGAATAGTGCCAACAGTTCAAAACCACTCAATCAATGCATATACCTATGCAATACATACATATACATATATATATTTATACCATGCCAGGACAGAGAACAAGATTAACATGAACTTTGAAATCATTAACCTGAGTTGTGAAGCATGACAGTCATACAACAAGGCACCCACGATCTATATTGACCCAGTTCTCCCCTAGCTGGAAGGGCCCCAGTTTGTGTAGCCACATGAACTAGAAAATATCCAAATCTATGTATGCATATATAGGGGACTCAAACCTCCTGGCATAATCAAGGTGACTTAAGCATAACACATGTATTATGGGGAACTCAAACCTCCCATTCATAGATTTATTTGAGCGACTTGAACTACTCGATCATAAGACACCCACACTGGCTAGTGCAGTTTTCAGTGTTAGTCCTCTGAACTCCAATTTCATGGCAAGGCTACACATCGCTTTAAAGCCTAATTTAAAACCATCATTCCACATACACAACCATTAAACCAATTCTTAACAAAGGAACTTTGTTGGTATCATCATACCAACCCTACTTCCAAGTATACCACAGGCCATTACCATTATCAATCAACTGTGCAAACATTTGACTTTGCAACTCGAACCAATTGTCTAACAAAGACACTTGTTCAATCTAAAGCTGAGGGACTAGAACCCACTATCTAACAAAAACATAAATCAAGTAAATATTTAGGCACTCAAACCAATTTAAAAATATAAACTACCAAGGTTACCATTTAGATCATTACATAGCCAACAAGGCCTTCTCAAAACCATTTACCAATCATTCATATACATTAGGCCAAGCCTTAGTTCAAAGCATCATTAACATGTAACTAGTTTATTCTTTTAGGTATTTTCACAAACACTTTGAGGGCATGTTTTTATCAAGTACAAAACCAAAGTATAAACCATCAAGTGTAGGGTAACCCATGACCTATTTTTTAAACCAAAATAAACAAGAACCCACATTGCAAACCATTATAAAAACATGTATAAACATAAGTCAAACCAAGAGTAAACAATATTCAACCATATGTAACAAAACCCTCAATTTTGGTTGTCAAAACCACCATTTAAGAATCATAATCACACTTTAAAACACATGATACTTGAGAACTAACATTGAGGGAAGAGTCACATGCCTTATTCCAGAAGATTCATGAAAGAAACTCAACTCTTAAGCCTCAAGATGAACACTTTTGAAGAACCTTAGCCCCAATCTTCAAGAGAGAGTTTAGAGAGTGTTTTTGGAGTGTTTGACCTTTTAATTCTAGGTTATAAGGGTCCACAACATGTTTTAAGACATGGGGACTTAAGGATTTTGGGGTGGGAAATATCTGGAATACCCTCTGCTTAAAAGCTGAAAATTTGGTCATAGAACGGTAGACGCATCCCCTAAATCATACCCTAGGGTACGAGTGGTACCCTTATCTCATACCCTAGAATCATCTTGGACCCTCATACTAACCAATATATAACCACATATAACTATCTCATATCCTAACATACGAGAACTACATTATAACTTATACCTTATAAAGAATACTTTGGACAAGACTTACAGCACCATATGACTTAGCAACATACCATTCGTACCCCAACTAACTACTAGTGAAATGTTTAATCATACCTTGGACAACAAGTGGCTTTGAACACACTATAAAACATACGAGTTAGGAACCCTAAATCATAACACATTATACGACTAGCATGCATAAGTCGTATGATGTCCTTAATGTTCAACTTAGAGAAATTTTCTATGGTTCCAAAGCCTAGGTGTTTCAGTTCTCCCCCACTTGGATCATTCATCCTCGAATGACGAGTAAGGCAAGCACAAAAATGAGTTAACATACCAACACTTCAATTATAACCTTGAACTAAGTTAGAAAATAAAGATGTAAGGAAATCAATATTTTCTTTAACAAAGTTTGAAAAGAAAAGTATGATGAAGGACACATACCTTCCGCACTTACATGTCCTCTTTCTCTTCCCAATTAGCCTCTTCTGTCTTATGGTTCCTTTAAAGGACCTTTACTGAAGCCATATCCTTTGTCTGCAATCGATGAACTTGATGATCCAAGATCTTAACCGGGACTACCTCATAAGATAAGAAATCTGAAATACCTTTCCAAAGAAACAATCGATGAATGATCACCCCCACACTTCCTCAATGTAGAGACGTGGAAATTAGATGAATGGACTCAAATAAAAAGGCAACTCTAATTGATAGAAAACATTGCCAGACCTCTTCAAAATCAGGTAAGGATCAACATACCAAGGACTTAACTTCCCCTTCTTACCAATGTACATCACTCCCTTCATGACTTCCCCTTCTTACCAATATACATCACTCCCTTTATGGGAGATACCTTCAAGAATACCTAATTGCCAACATTGAATACCAAATCTCTATGCCTTACATCCACATAGGACTTTTGGCAACTTTGAGTAGCTTTCAACCTATCACGAATTACCTTCAGCGTCTCCAAGGCTTAGTGAATGAAATCAGGGCAAAACAACTTACCCTCACCAACTTCATACCACCTAATAGGAGAATGACATCTCCTACTATACAATGCCTCAAAAAAAGCCATACCAATTCTAAAGTGATAACTATTATTATAAGTATATTAAATCAAACGAATATGGTTAAACCAACTACTACCATAGTCAATGACACATGTATGAAGCATGTATTCCAATGTCTGAATAGGCCTCTCCTCCTGTCCATCTAATTGCAGGTGGAAAGTTGTACTAAGTCACACCTTAGTTCCCAAAGCTTTCTGAAAGGACTTCCAAAATTAAGATGAGAATGGAGTACCATGATCTAAAATGATAGAAACTAGACCACCATGTAACATCACAATCTCCACAAGATACAACTTAGTATAATCCTCCATCGAATAACTAGTCCTTACCGGCAAGAAGTGAGCATACTTGGTTATCCTATCCATAATGACCCAAATCAAATCACATTGATTTTAAGACCTAGAAAGACCGGTAATGAAATTAATATTAATCAATTCCCACTTCCATTCGGTTAACTCAATATCTTAGTACAAACCACCGAATCTGATGTGCTCAACTTTCACTTGTTGACACATATACACTTAGCCACATAGCTAGCCACATCTTGTTTCATATTATTCCGCTAATAGAACTCCCTGAGATCATGATACATAATTGTAGAACTAGGATGAATAGCATAACGAGATTCATAAGCTTTGGCTAGAATCCTTTCCCTCAACCCATAGACGTCGGGAATATCTTCTTTTTGTTTATCCCAACAGCAAGAGATGACTGTGATACCAGATGCATAAATGTACCACCATCCTCAGAGTCCATAAGACAAACTCCAAGACTAGCCAAATGGTGAATATCCTTCACCAACTCCCGCTTATCATCATCCATATGAGTTAGACTTCCTATGGACAACCTGTTAAGAGCATCAGCAATAATGTTATCTTTACCAGGATTGTAATGAAGGCTAATATCGTAGACCTTCAGAAACTCAAATCACCTCCTTTTCATGAGATTTAACTCTTTTTGAGTAAACACATACTGTAGAATTTTATGATAAAAAAAGATGTCAACACAAATCCATAGAGATAGTGACACCAAATTTTCATCGTAAATACCACCGCTAACAACTCTAAGTCATGAGTAGGGTAGTTCTTCTCATGAACTTTCAATTGCCTAGAATCATAAGCCACCACCCTACCACACCGTATCAACACACAACCCAGCAATACACGAAAAGAAAACAATACACTACAAAACCATCATTACCCTTGGGTAGGGTCAAAACTGAAGGTAAAGTCAACTTATTCTTTAATTTCTCAAAACTACCCTTAAACGTATCTCACCATAAAAACTGAACCTTTTTCTGGGTCAACTTAGTTAATGGGGCAACTATAGTCGAAAAACTTCCCTCAAATCTCCTATAGTAATCGACTAAACCTAAGAAGCTTCGAATATTAGTTAGAGTCACAGGTCTAGGCCACTTATAAACCACCGCATCCTTTTGTGGGTCTACTATGATCCCCTTACTAGAGATAACATATCTAGAAAAGTCACAGCCTTCAACCGAAATTCACACTTAGAGAACTTAGCACACAAATGTTGATTCTTCAAGGTCTGCAACACAGCACGAAGGTGATCGACATGATCCGCCTCATTCTTAGAATAGACCAAGATGTCATCAATGAAGACAATGAAAAACAAATCCAAAAACTAATGGAAAACCCTATTTATCAAATCTATAAACATTATCAGAGCATTGGTCAACCCAGAAGACATGACAAGGAACTTATAGTGACCATACCAGGTCTTGAAAGGTAGTCTTAGGGATATCCACTTCCCTAATTTTAAGCTGATGATAACCCAACCTAAGATCAATCTTAGAAAAATACTTCCCACCTTGAAGCTGATCAAACAAGTCATCGATCCTTAGAAGAGAATACTTATTCTTTATGGTCACCTTATTCAAGTAACGATAATCAATGCATATTCGAAGGGAACCATCCTTCTTACGCACAAACAACACAGGAGCACCCTAATGAGACACACTAGGATGGATAAAACCTTTATCTAAGAGATCCTTCAATTACTTCTTAAGCTCCTTAAACTCAGGCGGAGCAATTTTATATGGAGGAATAAAAATTGGATGAGTGTCTAAAATAAGATCAATCCCAAAATCAATTTCCCTATCAGAAGGAATACTATAAAGATCATCAGGGAAAACCTCGAGAAACTCATTAACCACAGGAACAAATTCTAGAAAAGGACCTTTCGAGTTAGAATCTTTGACCCAGACCAAATGATACAAATACCTTTTGGAGACCAATTTTCGGGCTCTAAGATATGAGATGAACCTTTCCTTAGGCACTAACTAACCCCCTTCCCATATAATGATCGGAATAGATACTAGACACCCTCTATAGACTCTTTTAGCAATCACAAAGCTACTAACTAGGGTAGATACATAAAAAGAATTAGGAATAAATTTAGGATCAAAACTACAATGCACAGCCACAAACAGGATCACATAATAAAGATTGGACCCTGTATCAAGTAAACAATACACATCATGAGAGAAAAGTTTCAACATACCCATGACAACATCGAGAGATACCTCAGAATCCTGGCGAGATGTAAGAGCATATAACAAATTTTTGCCATTGCCGGTACTTGCAGCTGGAACAGATGCAGAAGTAGCACCCTTTGATGTAGGAGCAAAAAAAGAAGCAACCAAAACCTTGCTATCCCCAGAAGCTATTCTAGCACAACAGTCATGCTGTATGTGACCAATCTGACCACAGTAAAACACCTGTTCTTTCGTTCCTCAAAAAACCCATGTTATGACCACCTATAAAATATACAAGGAGGGTAGGATAGAGCCAACTAAGCCCTCCTAGCCTGAGATTGGGCACTCTGTGCCTGGAACCCACTATCAAACTAAGATTGATGATCACCTAAAAACTTTGGGTAAAGAGAACTAGCAATGGAGAAAGAACCAGAATCCCCTTACTTCTTCTTTGTCCACTTACCACCATATCTTCCACTCTGCTCAGAAGGCTTAAACTTCTTCCCCTACCTTTCACTAAATTCAGACATCTTCTTTTTCTCTTTCTTTACTTGTTGCATATAAATAACCAACCTATATATATATATATATATATATATATATATATATATATATCCTTGATCAATAAGGCAACCTTACTTTTAAGGATAAACTCCCAAGAAAGTCCTGAAGCAAACTTCCTCATCCTTGCCCTCATATTAGACACATCTCTGGAGCATGTTGATACAACTGGTGAAATTTCAAGGCATACTCCTTGACCGACATCCTCCCTTATTTCAGATTAACAAACTCCTCTGCTTTCTCTTCCCTCAACACATGGGGAAAGAAGCAGTCCAGAAATGCATTAGAGAAATTCTCCCATAGAGATGACTCATCATTATCACCCCTTGCCCGATCTTACTCTTTCTACCATTGGTACACCACATCCCTCAGCTTGTAGGCAGCAAACTCTATCCTTTCCACATTAGTAGTATGCATAACCCTAAAATCTTTTCCATCTTATTTAGAAAACCTTGAGGATCCTCCTCCACCATAACACTTATAAAAGTCAAAGGATTCAACCGCATGAACTGGCCAACCCTTATAATCTCAAAAGATGGAGTAGCACATGCACCATACTCAGCCTAAGAAGATACCAACTAAGAAATCATATTAATCGAATGTTAAAACTCAACATTCATCACATTAGCCTGAGGAGGACTAGGGGAACCAGTGGAACTCTAGGACAATAAGGAACTGTAACCCTAGACCTAGTATGGATCCCATGAGTGATGTGCATTCCATAAACATTGTCCTAAGTTAGAACAGATGAGTTTCTATGAGCTTTAAATCATTAAGGAATGATCTGAAAGACAAGCAAATAGAAATCAGAAAAATCCAAGACCTTAGACTTTATAGTTGTAAATAAGACAACAAGAAAGTGAAATATTCCTAAATTTCTTGTAGCCTCTCCCTTATGAGTATGGCGCGCTACACACTCTTAAAAGAGACTCTACTCGACATAGCTTTTTGGACTCCTAATTCACCAAGAACCTAAATCTTTGATACTAACTTGACATGACCCAAACCAGGGCCTTGTCATAATGGGCATCTCAAGCCCAACAAAGATCAGAGATTGCCCCATTATCCAATCCAACCAACCAATATATACCCTATGTTGGATGAATTCCAAACATATAATAAGATAGAATAATAATCAACTCAAAGACTTTGGGATAGGTCTATGACCATGGCCAACCCAAACAAGGCTAACCATCTAATGCTAACCAAAAACCATAAGGGAAACTAAAATAATAACCATGTCCATATTCATACCATAATAAAATAGAATAATCACAAATCAAAAAAGTCATACGGTGTCATCCCTAATACTAATACCAATAATAAGGTTGACACCACTGCTAATACCGCTCATACCAACCTATAGTAGTCTCATAAAGCCTTTATTCAAAATCAAAAACAACATCCGGTCGGTACATGCCCCTGACCATAGCCAAAACTAATATCCATGACTACCAATAAAAAAAAAATAAGAAACTAAAAATAGAAATAGAGCCTTCTAAAGTATGGAAGCTCACCACTTCAAGTTAACACAAGTTGTTCCCAAAGTCTTGATCACTGAATAGGAGGTATAGTATGACCAACACCTGCATCACGTGGGGATATAGTGTCAAAGATGGTTAGCGGTTGGAGTACTAGCATGTAACTTAAGCATAAGGATAAAATAATGCCAATAGTTCAAAACTACTAAATCAATGCATATACAAATGCAATACATACATATATATATATATACCATGTCGGGCTAGAGAATAAGATTAACATAAATTTTGAAATTATTAACCTGGGTTTTGTAGCATGATCGTTATAGAACAAGGCACCCACAGGCTATATGGGACCAGCTCTCCCCTAGCTGGAAGGGCCCTAGTGTGTGTTACCGTACGAACCAGAGAATATCTAAATTTGTATATGCTTATGTGGGGGACTCAAAAATCCTGGAATAATCAAGGCAACTTAAGCACCAAAATATGTATTATGGGGGACTCAAACCTCTCATTCATATATTGATTTAGAGGACTTGAACCATACAATCATAAGACACCTGCACCGGCTAGTACGGCTTCCAGTATTAGTCCTTTGGACTCTACTTTCACTACCTAGCTACATGCCACTTTAAAACCCAAATTTAAAACCATAATTCCATATACACAACTGCATGAACCAGAGAATATCCAAATTTATGTATGCCTATATGGGGGACTCAAACATCCCAAAATAATCAAGGCGACTAAAGCACCAATACATATATTATTGGGGACTCTGACCTCTCATTCATATATTAATTCAGGGTCTTGAACCATACAACTATAAGACATCTACACTAGCTAGTACGACTTTCAATGTTAGCCCTTTGGACTCCACTTTTATTGCCTAGCTACATGCTACTTTAAAGCCTAATTTAAAACCAGTATTCCATATACACAACTATTAAGTCAATTACTTACCAAGGGCACTTCGTTGGTATCATCATACCATCACTACTTGCAAGTATACCATATTCCTTTTCTACTATCAATCAACCATATATTCATTTGACTTTGGTACTCGAACCCATCATCTAAGAAAGATACTAGTTAAATGCAAATTTTAAGGACTCGAACCCATTGTCTAATAAAGACATAAATCAAGTTAATATTTGGGGACTCAAAACCATTTAACAATATAAACCACCAAGGTTATTATTTAGATCATTACATGGACAATAAGGCATTCACAAAATCATTTACCAACCATTCATATTCATTAGGACAAGCATTAGATCAAAAAATCATTTACATGTGACTACTTTATTTTTTTAGGCATTTTCCCAAAAACTTTGAGGGCATCTTTTTACCAAGTCCAAAACCAAAGTATAAACCACCAAGCTTAGGGTAACCCATGACCTATTTGTTAATACATAATTACCAAGCACCCACATATGCAAACCATGATCAAAACAAATATAAATACAAGTTAAACCAAGAGTAAACAATACTTAACCGTATGCAACAAAACCCTCAATTTTGGTTTTTAAAACCACCATTTAAGAATCATAATCACAGTTTAAACCATATGATATTTGAGAACTAATAATGAGGGAAGAGTCATATGCCTTATTCAAGAAGATTCATGAAAAAACTTGACTTTTAAGCCTTAAGATGAACACCTTTGAAGAACACTAGCCCTAATCTTCAAAAGAGAGTTTAGAGAGTGTTTTTGGAGTATTTGACTTTTCACCAGTGGGTTATGAGGGGCCACAACATATTTTAAAATATAGGGGATTAAGGGGTTTGGGGTGGGAAATATTCAGAATACCCTCAGATTAAAAGTTGAAAACTTGGTCTCGGAAGGGTTCGACTCATTCCCCTAAACCGTACCCTAGGGTATGAGTGGTACCCTTATCCATACCTTAGTATCATCTTGGATCCCTATATTGACAAATATACAACCACACATGGGTAACTCGTATCCTAAAATACGAGAAGTATGCTATAACCCGTGCACTAGACAGAATACTTTGGACAAGGCTTAGGGCACCATACGACTTAGCAACATACCATTCGTATCCCAACTAACAATTAGTAAGATGTTTAATCGTACCTTGGATAGCAAGTGGCTCTGAATACACTATGAACATACAAGTTAGGAACCCTAAAGCATACTACATCAAACGACTTGCATGCACAAGTCGTATAATATACAAAATATTCAACTTAGAGAAATTTTCTAAGGGTCTAAATCTAAGATGTTTCAGGGATGGCAAATCAAACCACTCATTTTTGGAGGAAGGATCACTTTTCTTAATTTTGAGGGTGAAATAAGGAGAAAAAATATTAATGGTCTTTAATGGAAACACTGAGTTTCCCATGTAAAGAAGGAGGATTTGGTATAAGGCAACTAAAAGACATTTGTCTTGATATGCAATACAAATAATGGTGGAAATTTAGAGAAAGAAAGTCCTTACAGGGTGATTTTCTGAGAGCTAAATACTGCCAACGAGAAAATTTTTTAAATAAAAAAAAGGTCTAAAGGACAATCACTAGTCTTGAAATACATGATACAGGACAAGGTAGAGGCTGAGAAACATATCCAATGGAGAATCAATTTTGGTAATTATTAATTCTGGTGGATGATTGGCTGGATATAGGATCATTGGTTCTTATAGAATTTTCAGTCCAAACAAGGTAACATTATAGTTCATAAGTTTCTTGTCCAAGGTCAATGGAATAAAGTAATGATTAGAAGGCATGCCCCTCCTACATTGGTTTCTAAGATCTTCCCTACACCAGTTTAATATCAAGAAAATATTTGGATAGCAATTGCTAGTGGTTCTGCTTGGAATCTTGTAAGGCAGGAAAGAAATACTTCTTCTAGAAATACAAAACTCTATCATAGACATATCCCCTTTAAGATTTTTTAATCTAGAGAGATCACATAAATAAACTTCCCACAAATGATAAGATCACTACCTTTGGCCAATAACCTATAACATGTAATTACTGTAACTTACCGGATATGGACAATAATGACCACATATTCATTTTAGGTAGTCTTTGCAATCATATTTGAAACTTTTTCCCAAATAGTTTGGGTATTGGGCATGTCACTATAACTTTGCTTAATCTTTTGATGAGATGGTGGTGTGTTCAACCTCATAATGATGTTCATAAATTACTACTACATATTATTCCTATCTTCTTATTTTAGGATTATAGAAAAACAGATGCTCTTTGAAATATAGAGGTGAGAAATCAAGTGGTAATAAAATCAGATTTATTGTTATGAAGGACATGTATATGTTACTTCTTGTTGCATTTCCATATATTCCTTAGCCAATTAATTAGAGGATTTTGATGCAACAGATAAAGATATGTCATTACGAGGTGACCATAACACAAGACTTTTGGTTTAAACCTAGTAGTACACAGGTTATATTGAATACAGATGGTTGTACATTTACTAATACTAAAAGTATAGGGGAAGGAGGTATTCTAAGATATAACGAGAAACTTAGTCTATACTTTTGTTGCTCCTTTTGGATATGGAACAAATAATTGGCTAGAACTACAGGCTACTATTGTAGGCATCAAATTTTATGCTCAACATGGATATAGTAGGGTACTGTTAGAGGTGGATTCTGAGCTGTTGGTTAAATAGTTAAAGAATAATATTCACCTTCCTTAGAGTATTCATACATGTATGACACATCTATAGGATCTTATTTTAGTGCTTTAATTTTTTTAGTGTCATCATATATAAAGGGAAGCCAATTTTGTTGTTGATGTACTTCCAAAATACAATTATCAAGTTCACAATATTCCCCATAACTACTCTTATTAACAACTTCCACCAGAAGCTAAAGCCTTTTACAAATTAGACAAGCTAGGGTGATTAATTTCTAAAGAGGGGAAAGGAGAAGAATCAAGCTACAACATAGCTAGGATATGTTTTGGAATAGATTGAGTTATTTTGTATTGTCGCAACTATCATTCCTGTCAATGCTTAGGCCTAGTTAATTTTTTTAGGTATTATTATCTATATGGAAAAGAATTAATGTTTCTTTAGAGAGGCAATGTATCTGATCCCATCTTAAGTTTGGAAGTAAGGTTTTATGTCCCCCTCCTTGTACTTTCTCTTTTTGATTAATAAAATCCACACTTCTAGACCAATGCTTATAAGAACAAAACTTTCCATTTCGATATAGGGTCATTCTATTTTGCATGCAACAACTCTTATGTGGATTAGGCCTACAAATTACCATAAAGACTCCCCATTACAATTGACTTTTGGTCTAGGGGGAAATATGGGGAAATATTTTTCATCTATGAAATTTTGAATGTGTGGAATATATTTCAATTACTCCACCACGAGGCACAAAAATGGATCCCCAAAAAGAGGTTGAAATAATGTTCGTTATAAAATTTCTTCTATTATAAACGATTTGAAATCTATGACTAAAGTTTTATTTATGGTAAGATTTATTGATTGTCATTTTGATGAATCAATATAACCAACATTAGGGCAAGAAAATAAGCAGTTGAAAAGAGAAAATAGATTAGAATCCATTCTCACTATCTCATTTAGAGTCTCGTATGAATAAATGTGAACTAGAAGTTCAAAATCTAATTCATTTGCAAAACATTGCAAAATCATATGTCAGATGCATTCACTGACTTATCAAGAGTTACTAATCCTATATTTCAGCTGCTAATGCTCCAATTTGAGGTGATGTCTCGACACGACAATTGATTAATGTGAAGGAGTCTAAATCACACTTAAAACATAGTAGACTAATCGGTTTTAATGATAAAAATTCTCGCAAAATAAAAGGAGCAAATAATCATAATAATTATAATATGGAGAAAGCTACTCAAGAAGAGCAGCGTGACGTACCTATTGACGAAACATTAGAAGAGGTTCAGGTACCTAAAAATATAAAAAAGATCTCAATAAGTTATGTTTCATCAAAAAAATATTAAATCAAAATGATATAATCGTTGAAAATATTTTTACTTATAATGTTGTCAATGAAATTACAACATGATAAGGATCTTGAATTAATAACTATTAAAGAGTGTAGACAGAAAAATGATTATCCATGATACAAAGATGCAATAAAAATTGAATTGGCTTTGCTTAAAAAGCACAGAGTTTTTTGACATATAATTTGAACACCTGAAGGGATAAAAGGCGGTGGTGAACAAATGGATTTTAATGAAAAAATAAAATGAGGAAAATTAAGTCGTAAGATATAAAGCATGCCTTGTGGAATAAGAATTTTTTCAAAGACCTGATATTAATTATATAGAGACATAATCTTCAATGGTGGACACAATCACCTTCAGTTATTTTATAAATCTGGAAGTTTATGAAAGTGTTATTATACATCTGATGGATGTTATCACAACCTATCTATATGGCCTAGTAGATAGCGATATTCTTACACAAATTTTTGAAGGATTCAAAATGTCTGAAGTATATATAAAAATTACCAAAAAATATGCACAATAAAGCTTTAAAAAATTTAATACGGATTAAAATAATTTGGATGCATGTGGTATAAACGTCTTCATGAATATCTGTTAAAAGAAGGGTACAAGAACGACCCAACTCGTCCTTGTGTCTTTATTAAAAAGTTTGAATAAGAATTTATCATAATAGTTGTATATGTTGATGATTTGACTATCACTGGAACCCCTGAAGAGCTTCCAAAGGCGGTAAAATATTTGAAATAATGAAATGAAAGATCTTGAAATGACAAAATTTTATATTGGTCTATAGATTAAGAATTTTACAAATAAAATATTTGTCCATCAATCAACATATACTAAAAATATTCTTAAAAAAATTAACATAGACAAAGAAAAACTATTGGGTACCCCGATGATTGTGAGATCAATTGATATTGATAAATATCCATTTCGACCTCATGAAAATTATGAAGAACTTGTTGATGCTAAAATACCATATCTTGAATTAATTAGGGTATTGATATGTCTTGCTAATAATTCTCGATCAGATATATTTTTTGCTATAAATTTATTAGCAAAATTTAATTTTTTTTCCAACACAAAGACATTGGAATGGTATTAAGCATATATTCGGATACTTTCGGGGAACCATTGACATAGGACTATTTGTTTTAAATGGGTCCTATTCACAGTTTATTAGTTATGGAGATGGAAGATTTTTATCTGACCTACAGAAAGGTCAATCTTAGATAGGTTGTTTTCTTACATATGGAGATACGATTATATCATGGTGTTCAATGAAATAAACTATGGTTGTTACATCTTCAAATCATACAGAGATAATAGCCATTTATGAAGCAAGTCAAGAATGCATTTGGTTGAGGTTAATAACTCAATACATCTAAGAAACATGTGGTCTCTCTTTGGAAAGTGATATACCAACAATATTATACGAAGACAATGTTGCATGCACAGCTCAATAAAAAGAAGGATACATTAAAGGACATAGAACAAAACATATTTCATCAAAATTATTTTTTATGTAAGATTTTCAAAAGAAGGGGGAAATTGATTTTCAACAATTTCATTCAAGTGATTATTTTAAAAGATATGTTCATGTAACGACACAAAATGACCTCCTGTGACGTCACATGGTGCTTAGGGCTACAAGTATCCCCAACTTAGCCCTTTGAGCCTATCACTTCTCATAATAACTTATTCAAGAAAGAATACACAAAACACTGGCACTGTCATATCAAATGAAAGGAAATACAAAGGTAATACTCAGTCCAAACGACCATAAAACTGGAAATCTCAACACAACTACAATCTGATAACTAGTTTGACAAAGCCTCTACTACTCCATGAATTAGACAATCGTTGGTACAGGTCCCCAACTGAATCAAACTAGACTGAAAGTAATAACATAACCACCCAAATACTGAAATATCTGAAGATAGGCCCTCGAACCATGAGGACTCACCACTGGAGAAATATAGACAAAGGTACTCGGGAATCACTGACGAGACTGGGACTGAGCACTTGAACCTATATTATAAGACAATGTAGCACATAGACATATATATGGATCATCACTTGGGAATGTACTTAGTATATGGGGGTGTATGTATTTATATAAAAATAATATCAATACTCTTTAATCAAATCATGCATGCAAATAGGAATGACTCACATGGATTGAATACGTCTAAAATGTACAGCGCATAAATCATGTAAAATGAAACATGTAACAAAAATCTCGTGAGTTATACTTTGGCTTTAAAATCTGTACTCTTCTCTTATTCTCATTACTCATAGGCTGAAGGAAACTTTAAACAAATACCTTTAAATCATGCATATATCTCATGGGGAGTAAAACTTCTTTAATGCTCAAGAACTTATAACTCTTTTGAACTCAAACACTTGGAACTCGAAATCATATAACTTGGATTTGAAAATCGGTGATCAACTCATATTAGTAGATAAAATTACTTCCTTACTTGGAAAATACTCAAAGCAGATCATTAATTTTAGAAAATATGTCATCCCAAAGCTTTAGGGAAAATATTCTATATCAATGGAAAATACCTTAGTTTAGGGAGGTTCTCTTAAACGACATAAACCATGCGAACTACATGGAGTCCAACGTCTTGTCCTTCTAAGGAAGAAACCTCACATTAGGGAGAGGTATCATACTCTTGCCAAGGAGTATAACCTTAACTCAGTGATCACTTATGTCGACCTCTGGCCCAATCATCTCGGCCTCAGTCCTAAAATCTCAAACCTGCGGTGGCACATAGTTCTGGGGTAAGACACCATGGTAACTTACCCAACTCGGTGATAAATACTACTCCCTTGAGTTTATCTCGCTCATCTCATGAAAATCCACTTTCAAAATAATCTCATGGTTCATAAGAACCCAACAATCAAATCTGTAATCTTATATGGTAGAGTGAATTTCAAAACTCTATGACCATTAGGTCAAAATATTTCTCAATAATTTCAAAATACTAAAATCATGGGTGCTTATAGAACAAAAGTTCATAAAATTGCAAGTCTCAAGTAGGGATTAATGACCCATAATTCAATCTCAAGTTAAAACTCATCTAAATGTGTATTAGATAGCATATAGATCCATAAATCATATAGAAATCTAGAATTTACAACATACTCATATACATCAATATCTCAAATATTTCAACTATTCACTTCTCAAGGATTAAAATCATAGGGTATAAACCCAGTTGTAATTTCTCAAGAAAACATGCAAAAATCATGCTATTTGACTTTCAATTCATGGGAAACATCGAGATATTGCAACCAATAACAATGGGTGAAAAACCCTAATTCAATATCATGTAAAATCTCATAGATTGCTGAAAATTATAGTTTAAATAAACCTTTGGGCACAAGGTTGAAAGGACTACCCTTGTTCAAAACCCCACATACCTTAGATTGTGAAATTTGATGAACAAGCTTTCTTCAACTCTTCTTCTTACTCTTGAGAGAGGTTTCTTGCAACCCTTGAACTAGGAGAACGTAAATCTCAACTCAATTTATAGAAACTATGGTGAGTTCTTAGATTTCTTGGAGAAGAGTTCTAGATTAGATCTTGAGGGAGAAACCCTAGCTCTCTCGTGTTTTGGATGATGAATGAAGCCATTTACTTCATTTGGGATATATCTGGTTGATAAAAGAGTGGAAAAGACAAAAAATCCCCTTTGGAAATGACTTAAAAATACTGAACAGGGGCTGCGACGGTCGAAAAAATGGTACATCGCTAGCCTGACAGTCCGTTGGATCATCCGTCGCACGTCGGTCAGGAAAAAGAATACACTGTATCGATGCGATGGTCGAAGCGATGGTCTATCGCAGTATTGATGGTCCATCAGATCTTCCGTCGTATGTCGTTCAGGATGAGACCACACTGCCTCAGTGGCGACGGTCTCAGCAACGGTCTGTCGTGGCCTTGACGGTCCGTCGTCTAGGCCATCGCACTTGGGCCAAAAAAGAGAGTTAATGCCTTGGTTACGATGGGCCGAGCGATGGTCCATCATAGACTCGACGGTCTGCCGAATCATCCGTTGCACCTAGGAGGTTACGATAACTTAGTAAAATGGCCATAACTTCTCACCCCGATGTCGAATTTGGACGAAATTGGTATCATTGGAAAGCTAATTCAATTTCCTACATGACATAAAGTCAAATTTAAGAAAATTCAATATGCTTAAATACCAATCACTTGGGAAGTTACTTCTCAATCTTTTAGAGCCAAAATTACACTTCACTTAACACACTCTAAGGATCAAACTATGAGGGAACTTTGCGGGGTCTTACAATACCTCCCCCTTGGAAATATTCATCCTCGAATATCGCTAGTTAGACTAGGAGCACAGGAAAATAGAGCGCATAATTGAAGTAATTTGCTAAACGGTCTCAAAATCTTTCTAAACTCTTGAATACCTAGGAAATTGCAAGAACTCATGCAAGAATAGATATATAGATGAACTTTAGATTAGAAGGGCTTAATTAAGGAAGAATAATACCTTTAGAATGATCTGAACTCGCGAAAAAGAGGTGCATATACTGGGCTTACATGTCTGCTTCTGCCTCTCAAGTAGCGCCCTCAACTAACTGGTTCCGCCACAACACTTTGACCAAGGGAACCTATTTGTTCCTTAGTCTACGGATCTAAGAATCTATGATCTCAACAGGAATCTCATTGAATGAAAAACTATTCTGAATTTCAGCACTCTCTAAGGGATCTACTACACAGAATCACCAATATGCTTTTTAAGCATGGAGACATGAAAAATAGGATGAACGGTTGACAAATCTGTGGGCAACTCAACCTCATAGGATACTTTCCCAACATAGCTCAAAACTCTATACGGGCCAACAAAATAGGGACTAAGCTTTCCCTTTTTACCAAACCTCTTCACACCTTTCATGGGTGAAATCTTCAATTACACTAGATCACCTACTTCAAACTCAAGATATCTTGTCCTTACATTGGCATACGACTTTTGACGACTCTGAGTTGTCTTCAACATCTCTCTAATTATCTTAACTTTTTCAATAGCTTTAAACACTTCATCAGGCCCAATTACGACAGCTTCACCCACTTCAAACTAGCCTATGGGTGATCTATATATTATACCATAAAAGGCCTCAAATGGTGCCATCCCGATGCTAGCATGGTAACTATTGTTATAGGTGAACTCTATCAATGACATATGCTCATCCTAACTTCTTTTGAAATCAAGAGCACACGCCCTAAACATATCTTCTAGGGTTTGAATGATCCTCTCAGCCTGACCATCTATCTATGGATGAAAAGTAAAACTGAAAAAAACTTGGGTACCAAGACCCTACTGAAACTCCCTCCAAACTGAGAAGTAAATTGAGTACCCCTATCCAAAATGATAGACAGGGGGACTCCATGCAGCTTAACTAACTCTTGAATATACAATTTAAAATAATCCTCAGCTATATAAGATGTATGCATGAGCAATAAGTGCACGGACTTAGTCAGCCTATCTACAATAACCCAAATAGAATCATGATGGTGATGCGAGAGGGGTAACCTGGTCACGAAGTCCATATTCACCATCTCCCATTTCTAAGTGGGTATACCAAACTCTTGTATCACACCACCAGGTCATTGGAGCTCTACCTTAACCTGTTGGAACGTTGCACACTTGCTACAAACTCAGCTATATCTTTCTTTATACCATTCTACCAATAGATTTCCCGTAAGTCGCAGTACATCTTAGTAGTGACGGGATGAATAGAATACCGCGCGCCGTACACTTCAGCCATAATCCTCTACCTTAGATCATCAACACGTGGAACTCATAATCTATCCTGCGATCTCAACACGCCATCTCTCCCTTGGGAGAAAACCTCTACCTTTTTGTCCTTAACTGCCTCTTTCAGTCTGACCGAACTAGGATCTCTATCTTGCTTAGATCTCTATCTTGCTTCTCCTTCACTTTCGAAACTAAAGAAGATTTGGAACTACTTTTCACCAAAGTACTCCCCTTAGCTGAATCAAGAAACCTAGCATTCAATCTAGCTAGACAATACACATCATGATCTAACTCTTTCTTACTTTTCTCTACCTGATCAACACTACCCATAAACAATCTACTAAGGGCATATGCCACTACATTAACCTTCCGTGGGTGATACAACACACTTATATCTTAGTCTTTTAACAACTCTAACTACCTCCTCTGCCTGATATTCAAATCCCTCTGGGTAAACAAATACTACAGGCTCTTATGATCAATAGACACATCAACATGAACACCATAAAGATAGTGTCTCCAGATTTTAAAAGCAAAGACCACAATAGCTAATTCAAGATTATGGGTTGGGTAATTCTTCTCATGCGGCTTTAACTGCCTAGAGACATAGGCTATAACCTTACCTTTTTACATTAACACACAACCCAAACTAATTCTAGAGGCATCACAATACACCACAAAACCATCTATACCATCAGGCAAAGTCAACACAGGGGCTGAAGTAAGTCGAATCTTCAACACCTGAAAACTATTCTCACAGGAATCTAACCACTTGAACTTAACTTTCTTTTGGGTCAACCGGGTCATGTGAGATGTAATAAAAGAGAAACCTTCAACAAAGCGATGGTAGTATCCTTCTATACCTAAGAAACTTCTAATGTCAGACGGAGAGATAGGTCTAGGCCAATTTCTTATAGATTTTGTCTTTTGGGGGTCAACTCTAATACCTTCAGCTGAAACAATATGACCCAAAAAGGCTACAGAACTTAGCCCAAATTCATACTTACTAAATTTGGCAAACAACTGGTGACCTCTAAGAGTTTTCAAGATAATTCTAAGGTAATCTGCATGATCATGCTCATTGCAGGAGTAGACAAGGATGTCATCTATTAACACTATGACAAACATATCAAGATATTGCTTGAACACTCGATTCATGAGGTCCATAAAAGATACTGAGGCATTGGTTAGCCCAAAAGACATGACTAGCAACTCAAAGTGACCATAGCGGGTTTGGAAGGTTATCTTTGGAATGTCACATTCCCTTACTTTAAGCTGGTGATAGCCGGATCTATGGTCTATCTTGGAGAAATAACTTGAACCTTGCAACTGATCAAACAGGTCATCAATTCTTGGAAGAGGATACATATTTTTTACTGTGACCTTGTTAAAGTGACGATAGTCAATGCACATATGCAAAGAACTATCTTTTTTTTGCACAAATAAAATAGGTGTACCCAAAGAAAAAATACTGCGCCTTATCAAACCTTTTTCTAAAAGATCTTTGAGTTGCTTTTTTATCTCCTTAAGCTCGGTAGGTACCATACAGTATGGTAAAATAAAAATAGGATGAGTGTCGGGAAAAAGGTCAATCCAAAATTCTATCTCTCTATCGGGAGATACCCCTGGGAGATCTTCCAAGAAAATATTTGGAAACTCATTAACAATATCGACCGACTAAATAGTTCGAGCCTCGGACTAAGTCTTTGACTTTAACTAGGTGATGGATACAACCTTGGATATTAGCTTTTTGTCTTTGATATATAAGATAAAATAACTCTTTGGAGATGCCAAACTCCCGAACGACTCAAAAATTGGCTCATCAGGGAACTGAAACTTGAATAAACGGGTACGACAGTCTATAGATGTATAACAAAAATGAAGTAATCCAGACCCATAATAAGGTCAAAATCTACCATGTCTAACTCTATCAAATCAGTAAGAATGACTCTACGAAGAATAGTAACAGGACAATCTCTATACATTTGTCAACAACAACTGACTCCCCTACAGGTGTAGAAACTAGGAAAGGCTCAGGAATCTTTTTGGGACTTATTTTAAAATTCACAACCACAAGTGGGGTCACATAGGAGAGACTTGACCCGGGGTCCAACAACACATAAACATTAAAACAACAGACGTAGAGCATACCAGTAACAACATCGGGAGAGTCCTCTTACTCCTGATGGGATGGTAAGGCATAGAATTTGTTCTGGCGCTAACCGCCAGCAATGCTAGATAAAGTACCCTGAATAGGGGTTGGATGAGGTATAGGAGCTGGTGCACTAGTAGTCTGTGCCTGAGGTCGGGCATCTCTGGTCCCCTGCCTAGTATGTAGACAATCTCTAAGTCTGTAGCCCTACTTGCCATAACCAAAACAACCCCTCAAATCTGTAAAACACTCACCGGGATGATCCCTACCACACTTAGCACAACGAGGATAACGGGTCCTATTACCAATACTGTTCTACAACCTAGACATAAAATACCTACTCCCTTGCTCCTGCCTATCTCTAGGCATGGGAGCACTAGCCAATAAAGGTGCTGGAATAGATGGACGTCTCTAAAACTAAGGGTAGTTTTCTCCATAGAACCTAGGCTGACTATACTATCCCTCACTCTGTCTCTTTCTTTAATTTTATCTGCCTCTATCTACTACGCATGTATCATCAACCTATACAGGTCCATATCTTTATGCAGCATCGCAGTCCTACACTCTTTCAACACCAAACTAGAAACACCTGTCACAAACTTGCTCATAGTAGCTTGAGTGTCAGAAATCAAATCAAGAGCATACTTGGCCAACTAGTTGAACTTCAAGTAGTACTCCTTAACAGTTATGGAGCCTTGTCTCAAGTTCACAAACTCTTCAATCTTTGTTTCCCTTATCTCAAGAGGAAATAACTTGTCCAAGAATGCATTTTGGAATACCTACCAAGTCAAAGGTGTAATATCCTTACCTCTACCCTTCCTCCACGATACAACCCAGTTATAAGCTATGTCTTTCAACCTGTAAAATGCTAACTCAATACTTTCTTTCTCAGAAACATGTATCACCTGCATTATCTTTATCACCTTCTCAAGGTACAATTATGGGTTCTCACCTGGCTTGGACCCATAAAACTCTATTGAATTCATCCGCATGAAATCACAAATCCTAGAAGTAGCTATATCACCTCCTTGTTGATTTAAAACTGTGGCCTGGTTATTGGCCCGAACATTAGTGGTGAAGGCTTGGGCTAATGCCTGAAAGGCCCCTTGAAACTCAGCATGAGACACAGTCTCATTCAACGGATCAACAGGTGGGGGTTGCTCATCTTCCTGTCTGTGGGTATTCACTTTTCGAAGAGGCATTTTCTAAAATAGAAGTGCATAAATTATTAGATGAGAGAGACAACTGTAGGCATGATGGAGTCTGAAAGAAAGAAACTACTTCTTCCTAAAATGTCTTATAGACTCTTACTCATAGATGTGGCACGTTACTTACCGATGATCAAGACTCTACTCAACGTGGATTATCGAACTCCCTAGAACTCCTTTAAAACCTTAAGCTCTGATACCAAGTTTGTAACAACCCAAAATCACCTCCCGGGATGTCACACGGTTCTTAGTGATACAAGTAGCCCCAAGCTAACCCTTTGAGCCTATCTTTTCTCATAATAACTCATTCAAGAAGGAATACATAAAACACTGGCACTGTCATATCAAATGAAAGGAAATACAAAGGTAATACTCAATCCAAACAACCATAAAACTGGACAACTCAACACAACCACAATCTGATAACTAGTTTGACAAAGCCTCTACTACCTCATGAACTAGAGAGCCATTGGGACAGGTCCCCAACTAACTCAAATTAGACTGGAAGTAATAGCATAACCATTCAAATACTGAAATATCTGAAGATTGACCCTCGAACCATGAGGACTCACCATTAGAAAAATATAGACAAAGGTACTCAAGAATCACTGATCTGACTGGGACTAAGCACCTGAACCTACATTATAAGACAATATAACACATAGAAATATATATATAGATCAGCACTTAGGAATGTACTGAGTATATGGGGTGTATGCATTTATATAAAAATAGTATCAATACCCTTTAATCAAATCATGTATGCGAATAGGAATGACTCACATAGCTTGAATAAGTCTATAACGTAAAGCTCATAGATCATGTAGGATGAAGCATGTAACATAAATCTCGTGATTCATTATACTTTGGCTTTAAAATCTATACTCTTCTCTTATTCTTATTACTCATAGGCTTAAGGAAACTTTAAATAAATACTTTCAACTCATGCATATATCTCTTGCGGAGTAAAACTTCTTTAATGCTCAAGAACTTATAACTCTTTTGAACTCACATACTTGGAACTCAGAATCATATAACTTGGGTTTGAAAACCGGTGATTAACTCGTATTAGTAGAGAAAAATACTTCCTTCTTTGGAAAATACTCAAAGCAGTTCATTCATTTTAGAAAATATCTCATTCCAAAGCTTTAGGGAATATATTCTATCTCAATAAAAAATAGTTTAGTTCAGGGAGGTTCTCTTAACCGACATAAACCATGCAAGCTACATGGAGTCGAATGTCTTGTCCTCCTAAGAAAGAAACCTCATGTTGGGGAGAGACGTCATACTCTTTCCAAGGAGTATAACCTCAACTCAATGATCACTTATATAGCCTCGAGCCTAATCATCTAGGCCTCAGGCCCAAAATCTCAAACCTATAGTGGCACATAGTTCTGGAGTAAGAAACCATGGTAACTTACCCAACTCAATGCTAAATACTAATCCCGTCAGTTTATCTTGATCATATCATAAAAATCCACTTTCAAAATAATCTCATGGTTCATAAGACCCCAACAATCAAATCTGTAATCTCATGTGGTAGAGTGGATTTCAAAACTCTATGACCATTAGGTCAAAATATTTCTCAATAATCTGAAAATACTCAAATCATGGGTGCTTATAGAATAAAATTTCATAAAATTGCAAGTCTCAAGTAGGGCTTAGTGACACATAGTTCAATCTCAAGTTAAAACTCATCAAAATGCGTATTAGATAGCATACAGATTCATTAATCATATAGTAATCTAGAATTTACAGCAATTTAGCTCATAATCTCAACATACTCATATACTTCAATATCTCAAACAATTCAACTATTTACTTCTCAAGGATTAAAATCATGGGGTATAGACCCAGCTGCAATTTCTCAAGAAAACATGCAAAAATCATGCTATTTGACTTTCAATTCATGGAAAATATTAAGATATTGCTCATGTAAAATCTTATAGACTGCAGAAAATTATAGTTTAAATAAGACTTTAGTCATAAGGGTGAAAGAATTACCCTTGTTCAAAACCTGACATACCTTAGATTATGAAATTGGATGAACAAGTTTGCTTACACTCTTCTTATTACTCTTGATAGAGGCTTCTTACAACCCTTGAACTTAGGAAACTTAAATCTCAACTCAATTTGTAGAATCCATGGTGAGTTCTTGGATTCTTGGAGAAGGATTTTATATTAGATGTTGAGGGAGAAACCCTAGCTCTCTTGTGTTTTCGGATGATAAATGAAGCCATTTGCTTCGCTTGGAATATATCTGGTAGATAAAAGAGTGGAAAAGCTCAAAAAGCCCCTTTAAAAACAACTTAAAAATACTGAATGGGGGATGTGATGATCGAAGCGACGGTCCATCGCTTGCCTGATGGTCTATCGAATCGTCCATCACACATCGGTCAAGAAAAAATACTCTGTGTCGATGCAACAATTGAAATGATGGTCCGTCACTGTCTTGATGGTCCATTGGATCGTTCGTCGCACATTGGCCTGGATGAGACGACACAGCCTCAGTGGGGACGGTCTCAGCGACGATCTATAGTAACCTTGATGGTTTGTCGTCCAAGTTGTCACACTTGGGATAGCAAAGGAAGTTTCTGCCTTCGTTGGGATAGCCCAAGTGATGGTCCATCCCAGACTCGACGGTCCATCGAATCGTCCATCGCACCTGGGTAGTTCGGATAACTCCTAGTAAACGGCCATAACTTCTCACCCTGATACCAGATTTGGACGAAATTGGTATCGTCGGAATGCTAATTCAATTCTCTACATGAAAAAAGTCAAATTTAAGAAAATTCTACATATTTTAAACACTAATCACTTAGGAAGTCACTTCTTAATCTTTTAGGGCCAAAATTACACTTCACTTGACAGGCTCTAAGGCTCGGACTATGAGGGAACTTTGCAGGGTCTTATAGTTCACTACAGTATTGTCAACTTCAACCTTTGGGAATATTAGATACAAGATTTGAAATGCATAGTCTATGAAAAATTAAATGATGTTTTAAGCAGATAAGGTAAATATGTCGTGCACTCCCTTTTCCTTGACCAAGATTTTATCCCTCAAAATTTTCCTGATACGATTTTTAATGAGGAGACAAACAATGTGGATTACGAATAATTATGCATAATTATATCTATATGTATCTATATCTATCTATCTATCTATCTATCTATCTATCTATCTATCTATCTCTCTCTCTCTCTATATATATATATATATATATCACCAAAATTATTTTTTACACATAATTTTCAAAAGAATGGGGAAATGGATGTTCAACAAGTTCATTCAAGTGATTATTTTAAAAGATATGTTTAGTAAAGCATTGTTAAATTCAACCTTTGGGAAGATGAGATAAAAGATTTGGAATGCATTGTCTATGATAAATTAAATGATGTTTTAATTAGATGAAGTAAATACGTCATGCACTCTTTTTCCCTTGACCAAGGTTTTGTCTCACTGAATTTTTCTGATAAGGTTTTTAACGAGGCGACAAAGAATGCGTGTTATGAATAATTATATATATATATATATATGTGTGTGAGTGTACAAGGACATCCAAGAAGAAGTGTTGTGAATAAATGCAAGTGGATGCAATGTGGAGGCCACCACTACTGTATCTATGGGTGGCAAAATGCATAAAATATATAGTTATCCACCGGAGTTGGGTATCCAACCTATTTAAAAGTGGGTCAAATTTTGGTCAACCCATATTATCCACTCTAAAATATAGATAACCCATGGGTATCCACCGATTACACTATCCTTAAAGTATGACGATATGAAGATGTAGTAACCTCTAAAGTATACCTATTAAGGGTGTGTTTGGAATGAAGGAAAATAATTTCATTATTTTTAAAAAAAAAAGTGGAAAATATTTTTAATTTTTTTGATTTTTATTTTCTTAAATTTTTTAAATTTTTTTAAATGAATTTTTTTATTTTTAAATTATTTTTTATGCCAAAACGTAAAACGAGATCAGACCTGGGACCCGATTTTTGACTCAACATCCAGGATGCGAAGTCTGACCCAATTTGAGACCCGACTATAACCAGTACCGAGGATCCAACTCTTGACTATGAGCCCTACCTGAGACACAAATATGACCTGAAACCCCGACTCTCGATTTGAGAGCAAACTTTAAAATTTATCTCGAGACCTAACTTTTGACACCTATTCAAGACCCAAAATTTAAATTACACTATTAACACAGTTCGAGACATAATTACGACTTGATCTCGAGACCCAGACTCACGGTTTGAGACCAGATACTCAAATTTATCTTGAGACTTGTAACACCCCATTTTCTGAACCAAACTTCTACATGGTGCTTATGACCCCGAAGGACCACAAGCTAACCCATGGCTGATATCTATACCTGTGCACTGTAATATATAATGTAATAATGTGGAAAACATGAACATGTAGGCCATAAGGTTCAAATAAATAAAGAATCTGTAAAATAGTAACATCCGTGTGGGTGAAAGATATCCAAAACAACTGAAAACTTAATCTGAAAGTTAAATCTGAGTGTAAATCCAAAAGTCTCTAAGAACTGTATGAAATAAGGAGTTGAAGCAACATGTCTCCAACTAACTCCGTAAAACTGAACTGAAGAAATAAATGAATAAATCAAATAATGTCGTCCTCGAATGAAGAGGACTCACTGCAACCTGTATGCTAAATGCAACTGCTACTGCTGGTCTGGGACTCATGCCTCTGAACCTATGGTGTAACATGAAAAGAAAGCACCATAGCGCAAATGCGTCAGTACAACTGGAGTACTGAGTATACGAGTGAGGTAGGCTAATGCGAAGCATTTATATGCATGAATAATACTACTGACAGACTGATATGAACATAAGAGTACAAACATACATACATAGAAACTAAGATCATGAGTACAAAATTGGTAAATTTGTACACTAATACATGTATGGAATCGTAGTTCTGATAACATGGATGACTGTATCTAACAGCCCTGAATCTGGTTGAACTCTCTGAGTTTCATGCTATAACTGAATTTGACCATATCTAACAGTCCTAGCATACTGATCTCTGAAGAACTATATGAGTTCTTTTAATAAGACTGATACTAAAACTGTAGGAGGTAGTTGTTTAACTGATATGCCCTATATGTGCCATAATGGCAAAGATAGGGTCCAATCTCTGCCCTGACTAGAAGGGTGTCAATACCGCTCCACTGGTAAGGACAACATGTGAGCCACCCTCATATAACAGGTAACTCTAGTGAGAACGGTGGGAAACCTCATATAACAGGTTAAGCCCCCTCATCTACCCTCATATAACAGGTTGCGATGTCTCAACCAGTGCTGGCTATATAGTTCTGGAATGCAAGGATGACTACGAAGAATCACACCCTCATATACAGGTGAGTTCCCATCCTTAGGTTCACTCGGTGCTAACTCCTACTCCCATCTGAAAAGACTAAACATGATTCAACTGACAGTACATGGACAAATTTACTGACTTTCGTTGATTGATGGAGTAGTACTATTATCTGAGATTTAACTGGGATTATGAGATTTCTGAGGTTTCCTAAGTCACATAACTGACTGAGGTCTATTTATTATAGCTTGACTGAGATTATCGTGACAACATGACATAGCTCTAGGCACAAAACTATGTTTTTCAAGTACGAATACTCCCAGGACTCGATAGAAGAAAAATGACACACATGACATGACTTGATCGCAAGATTGGAGTCCACAATTCGCTATATCATAAGTAGGGGATAATACACTTCATATATTTAATCAACACCTCAAACATGGTAGGGAAAGCATGGATATAATTCGCACACAAAATTCATATTTCCATCATCATACATACTTCATGCCATCACCATAAGAATACATAAATAGCATGGGCATTCATATTGAAGTGTATCGCTAACATGGAATTGTCATTTAGATATCATAAAATCATGTAAATATGAACTTCTAACATCTTAGGCATTTTGTCAAACACCTTACATGCATTCTTTAAGGCATAGGTGGATTTCATACTTGCATTAGTTCAACGCACCCAAAGTTCATGATTTTCAATCAACAATCACATATATTCCATAAAAAACATCCTTAGATATCATCTTGAAACTTGAACAACAATAATCAACGTGTACATACTTATATCACCACAAAAGCTTACAAAATAATATTTAAAAGCATGGTTCTTGAACTCTATGAACGAATTGAATCCATAGATGAACACTACGTATACCTTATATCTTGATCTTTAAAGAGATCTAATGTTTCTGAAGGTTCCTGAAGAAATCCTTAGACTTGCCTTTGATTTTTCTTGACTAGGGTTTAACCCTTTTGGGAAAGAAAACCTAATCTTGTGGTTGAAAGTGTAAGAGAGGGTTTTTAAGATGTTTTACCTAAAGAGAATGCAAGATAATACATTCCTTGAGGGTTATAATTCGTGATAAGTGAAGGGAAAAGACCAAAATACCCTTATAAAATAAATTCCCCGTTACTAAAAATAATAGCTGACGACATTTATGACAAGGCATCAACAGTGTGCTAAGCCGTCAAAAATATCATCACACAGGAGCTGGAACTGATGATATCTACCTAATTCTAATGACCTTCATGGTAGGGGATCACAAATGTGATAAGCTACCATGAATGTAGTCACTTAGGAGCTAGATTCTACCTAAGGCTGATGACCTTCGTGGTAGGGCATCATAAATGTGGTAAGCTACCATGAATGTCATCACAGAGGGGTTGGATTCTGCCTTAGGCTGACGACCTTCATAGTAGAGCATCACAAATGTGGTAAGCTACCATGAATGTCATCACACAGGAGTTGGATTCTTCCTAAGGATGATGATCTTTGTGGAATGGCGTCACCTATGTGGTAAGCTACCACGAATGTCGTCACACAGTTTCCAGCCTGACATACTGGAGTAAAATAGGAATAACTCTTTGCTCCGATATCGGATTTAGGTGAAATTGGTATCGTTGTAAATCTAATTCAATTATATATATGTTGATAGTTCATGAGCTCAAAAATTCCAAGTATAATGAGAGATATGCTTGATTAAAGTTTACTATACTAATATTCTTCTCAAGAATTCAATCGGTAAGGAACGTTTTGATTCGTCTGATAGCTGGAAGTTATTTGAAACCTTAATATACATCTAACTTACTAATAAAACTATAAAAGAACCATTAAGTACTATGCATGAGTTTGGTACATGGCTCTAATATTGGTTTGGATTTTTTGGGGTATTACAATATCTTCCCCTTTGAAACATTCGTCCTCGAATGATGACTACTTGAGAGGGGAGAAAGGATAAAAGATGCATATATTGATCATGCTTAACTGGAATGTGACTTAGGACTAAATTGAATTATAAACTAAATATAGCCGAACTAAACATGCATAGTTGATGCATGACTGATAAGCTGAACTCATGAATGCATGATAAGCTATGCACTGATACTTGATACCAATTTTATACTAGAATTTTGAACATGTAACTGAATAAGCTTAAGGAAAATTGTTACCTCAAGCTAAGTCTGAATTAGCAGAGAAAAGATGAGGGTACTTGGTTCATATGTCTACTTCTGCTTCCCAAGTAGCTCCCTCCATGGACTGATTCCGCCAAAGAACCTTGACTAGAAGGACTTCATTGTTCCTCAGCCTACGAGTCTGATAGTCGAGGATTTTGACTGGAATCTCTTCATAAGAGAGGCTATTCTGAATGTCAACGCTCTGAATAGGGACTATAACTGTTGGGTCACCTATGCACTTCTTGAGCAAGGAGACATGGAAGACTGGATGAACTGAGGCTAGATCTGAAGGCAATTCAAGCTCATAGGCTACCTTGCCAAAGAGACTGAGAATCCTGAAGGGATCGATATATCGGGGACTGAGCTTTTCCTTTTTGCCAAATCTCTTCACTCCATTCATGGGAGATATCTTGAGATAGACATAGTCATCGACCTCGAATTCGAGATCCTTTCTACGAACATCCGCATAAGACTTCTGTTGGCTCTGAGCAGCCCAAAGTCTTTGTCTGATTAACTGAACTTTCTCTAAGGCACCGAATACTATGCTAGGCCCTATGATTGCAGTCTCACTAACTTTGAACCAACCGATCGGAGACCTATATCTCCTACTATATAGAGCTTCAAATGGAGCCTTCTAAATACTGGAGTGATAGCTATTGTTGTATGTAAACTCAATCAAAGTCAAGTGGTCATCCCAGCTTCCCTTGAAATCAATTGCAAATGACCTTAGCATATCTTCTAGAGTCTGAATGTTCCTTTCTGGTTGACCATCTGTCTAAGGATAAAACGTTGTACTGAGATGAACTTGGATACCAAGACCATTTTAGAATGCTTTCTAGAAGTGAGAGATAAACTGGGTACCTCTGTCTGAGATGATAGATAGTGGAACACCGTGTAATCTAACCAACTCCATGATATAGAGTTTGCCATAATCCTCGGCTGAGTAAGAGGTACAAACTGGAAGGAAATGAGTTGACTTGGTCATTCTGTCTACAATGACCTAAATTGAATCATGCTGATGACGTGTTCTAGGCAAACCCATCACGAAGTCTATGTTCACTTCTTCCCACTTCTAAGTAGGAATAGTAAACTCCTACATAGAACCACTAGGTTTCTTACACTTTATCTTAACCTACTGACATGTAGAGCTCTTAGCCACAAACTCTGCAACGTCTCTCTTCATCCCACTCCACTAATAGATCTCCTACAATTCTTGGTACATCTTAGTGGCCCCTGGATAAATAGAGTATCATGCACCATGCGCTTCTGCAAGAATTCGCTTTCTCAAGTCATCTACACCGAGAACACACAGATGACCCTAACAACGAAGAACACCATCTCCCCCTTGGAATAAAACCTCTATTTCCTAACTCTAAACTAACTCTTTTAGCTTGACAAGGCTAGGATCCCTGTCTTGCTTCTCTTTCACCTTGAAAACTAGAGATGACTCTGAACTACTCTGAACACATACACCACCCTCTGAAGAGTTGACTAAGAAAATGCCTAGTCTGGCAAACTGATGAATCTCCTGAGCTAATTTCTTCTTACTATCCTCAACATGGGAAACACTACCCATGGACAGTCTACTGAGTGCATCTGCCACTACATTGGCCTTGCTCGAATGACAAAGGACACTCATATCATAATCCTCAAGAGCTCTAACCACCTTCTCTGACAAAGATTGAGATCTTTCTGGGAAAAGACATACTAAAGGCTCTTATGATCTATGAAGACAATTACATGAACACCGTATAGATAATGCCTCCAAATCTTTAAGGCAAAGACAACTACTACTAACTCAAGGTCATGAGTAGGATAATTCTTCTCATAGGGCTTTAACTGTCTGGAGGCGTAGGCTATGACTCTACCATGCTGCATGAGGACACAACCTAAACCTACTCTAGATGTATCACAATATACTATGAATCCATCAGAACTATTGGGAAGTGCTAAAACTGAAGCTAAGGTGAGTCGAGTCTTCAACTCCTGAAAACTCTTCTTGCAACGTTCTGACCACTGAAACTTGACCTTCTTCTGAGTCAATCTAGACATAGGAGATGCAATAGAAGAAAATCCCTCGACAAACAATCTGTAATAGTCAGCCAAACCTAAGAAACTTCTGATATCTGATGGAGAGACAGGGTGAGACCAGTTTCTTACTGCTTTGGTTCTCTGAGGATCTACTCTAATGCCATCACTGGAAATAATATGGCTAAGGAATGCCACTGATACTAGCCAAAATTCACACTTACTAAAATTAGCGAACAATTGGTGATCCCTGAGACTCTGAAGAAAAATTATGAGATGGTATAAATGATCACGCTCTGTGCGAGAATAGACCAGATAATCATTTATGAAGACTATAACGAATATGTCTAAGTACTGCTTGAACACCCAGTTCATCAATTCCATAAAATCTACAGGGGCATTGGTAAGACCAAAGGACATGACTATAAATTCAAAGTGACCATACCGAGTACGAAATGCTAAATTCAGAATGTCACATTCTTTAACTCTAGGCTGATGATAGCCTGATCTGAGGTCTATCTTGGAGAAATAACTAACACCCTGAAGTTGTTCAAACAAGTCATCTATCCTAGGAATGGATACTTGTTCTTGACTATGACTTTGTTGAGCTGACGGTAATCAATACACATTTTGAGAGAACCGTCTTTCTTGTGCACGAATAAGACTGGCGCACCCCATGGGAATACACTAGGCCTGATGAATCCCTTATCTAAGAGATCCTTCAACTAATCTTTTAGTTCCTTGAGTTCTGCTGGTGCCATTCTATATGGCGAAATATAAATAGGCTGAGTATTTGGGAGAAGGTCTATGCCAAAGTCTGTTTCCCTTTTGGGAGGAATGCCTGGAGTTCTTTGGGAAAGACGTCTGAATATTCATTAACCACTGGGACTAATTCGAGACTGGGAGATTCGGAACTGGAATCCTTAACATGCACGAGATGATATGCACACCCCTTAGAAGTCATTTTCCCTGCCCGACGGTAGAAAATAAGCTGACCCCTGAAAGACGAAGTGCTACCCTTCCACTCAAGGATGGGCTCATTCAGGAACTGAAATTGAACTATCCTGTTTCTGTAGTTGACTATGGCATAGCAGGAATGAAGCCAATCCATGCCGAGAATGACATCAAATTCAGTCATCTTTAACTCGACTAAATCTGCTAATGTAGATTTCTGAAATATCATAATCGGGCAGTTCCTGTATACCCACCGAGCTATAATGGTTTTACCCACTAGAGTAGAGACTGAAAATGGCTCTGCTAAAATTTTGGGATTAATTCCAAAATTGCATGCTATGTATGAGTGACAAAAGACAAGGATGCACCTAGGTCTAGCAATGCATAAACATGAACATGGATAATTTCTAACGTACCAGCAACGACATCAGGAGAATTTTCCTGATCCTATCGGGTGTGAAGAGCATAGAGTCTATTTGGGAGTTGCCCACTAGTAGCACTGAAAGTGGCACCTAAAGGTTTGGACGATCGGACTGAGCTATGAAACGATTCTACTGACCTTGAGGACCTGGATTAGGACAGTCCCTAGCTCTGTGACCTGGCTTACCACAACCAAAACAAATTCCTTGAACCGCTCTACACACACCCTAATGGTGCTTACCGTAGGTCTGACACTGAGTATAAGTGCGGGCACTTCTAATACTTCTCTTAGATTTAGAGCCTGGTGCTCTGTCTCTATTGCCATCCCTGAACTTCGGAACTAGGTCACTATCGGAGGAAGTGGCCGGAACTGCTGACTTAGGACAAAACTGTGAACGATTTCCTTCCTTTAATTTAGGCTGAGCAAAAATGAAACTTCCTGCTCTTTCTCTCTTGTTCTACCACTTCCTAGTCTTAACCTTTTGCTCCTCTATCTATTGAGCATGGGTCATGAGCCTGGCTAAAGTCATATCACTATTCAGCATAACAGACCTACATTAATTTACCACGCTATCATTCACCCCTGACATGAACTTACTCATCTTAGCCATGTTGTCTGCAACAACATGAGGGGCATATCTGGCTAGCTGAGTAAATCTTAGAGAATACTCTCTAACTGTCATATTTCCCTACTTGAGATTGATAAGCTCAAGAACTTTGGCCTCTCTCAGCTCTTGGGGAAAGAATCTATCTAAGAAAGTCGTGATGAATTCTTCCTACTCAACAGGACCTGCATACTTTAACCTTTCTACTACCCACTGCTTGTACCAAGAGTGAGCGATATCCTGCAATTAGTATGCGGATAACTCGGCACTATGAGAAGAAGTGACTTCCATGATATCAATGACCTTTTGGACTTGGTCAAAGAATTCTTGAGGATCGTCTTCTGGCTTAGACCCAAAGAATGATGGAGAGTTTTTCGGGTGAAGTCCCGAATCCTAGATGCTGCTGAATTGGCCACTGGGTTGGCCAAAACGACTGCTGGTCATTTATTCTGGGCAGCTACAGACTGATTAAGAGTGGTAAATGCAGTCCTGAACTCCGCATGAGAAACATGTTCACCCAAATGATCTTCAGGCTGAGGAGCTGGCTAATTTCTTATCTTTTGAGGCATGTTTCTGAAATAAGAGAAGAATGGATTAGAATGAGAGACTGACTTGAAATTATGCTTACTAGCATAACATGAATACTGAATAAAGGGAACTGCTCCTAAAATATCTCATTGCCTCCTGTACAAAAATGTGGCGCGCAACACACCCATGTACAAGACTCTAATAGATGCACCTTTCAGACTTCCTAGGACTCTATTGAACCTTAGGCTCTGATACCAAGTTTGTAACACCCCGATTTTCTAAACCAAAATGCTACACGGTGCTTATGATCCTGAAGGACCACAAGCTAACCCATGAATGATATCTGTACTTGTGCACTATAATATATAATGTAATAATGTGGAGAACATGAACATGTAGGCCATAAGGTTCAACTGAATAAAGAATCTGTAAAATAGTAACATCCGTGTGGGTAAAAAATACCCAAAAAAATTGAAAACTGAATCTAAAAGCTAAATTTAAGCATAAATCCGAAAGCCTCTAAGTACTGTCTGAAATAAGGAGTTAAAGGAACATGTCTCCAACTAACTCCATAAAACTGAATTGAAAAAATAAATGAATAAATCAAATAATGTCATCCTCGAATGAAGAGGACTCACTGCAAATCTGTATACTGAATGCGACTGCTACTGCTGGTCTGGGACTCGTTCCTCTGAACTTATGGTGTAACATAAAAAGAAAGCACCATAGCACAAATGCATCAGTACAACTGGAGTACTGAGTATACGAGTAAGGTAGGCTAATGCGAAGGGTTTACATGCATAAATAATACTACTAACTGATATGAACATAAGAGTACAAACATACATACATAGTAACTAAGATCATAAGTACGAAATGGCTAAATTTGTACGCTAACACATAGCTGGAACCGTAGTTCTGATAACATGGATAACTATATCTGACAGCCCAAAATCTGGTCGAACTCTTTGAGTTCCGTGCTATAACTAAATTTGACTATATCTAACAGTCTTGACATATTGATATCTGAAGAACTATCTGAGTTCTTTTACCGAGACTGATACTGAAACTGTAGGAGATAGTTGTTTAACCGACATGCCCCATATGTGCCATAATAGCTAAGATGGGGTCCAATCTCTTCCCTAACTGGAAGGGTATCAATACCGTGCCACTAGTAAGGACAACATGTGAGCAACCATCATATAATAGGTAACTTTAATGAGAATGGTGGGAACCCTTATATAATAGGTTAAGCCCCCTCATCTACCCTTAAATAATAGGCTGCGATATCTTAACCTATGTTGGATACATAGTTCTGGAATGCAAGGATGACTGCTAAGAATAACACCCTCATATACAGGTGAGTTCCTATCCTTGGGTTTACTCGGTGCTAACTCCTAATACCATCTAAAGAGACTAAACATGATTCAACTAACTGTACATAGACAGATTAACTGACTTCCGTTGACTGATGGAGTAGTACTATTATCTGAGAGTTAACTGGGATAATGAGATTTCTGAGGTTTTCTAAGTCACATGACCGACTGAGTTCTATAGATTATAGCTTATCTAAGATTATCGTGACAACATGACATGGCTCTAGGCACACAACTCTATTTTTTAGGTACGAATACCCCCAGGACTCGATAGAAGAAAACTGACACACATGACATGACTTAATCACAAGATTAAAGTCCAAAATTTGCTATATCATAAGTAGGGGATAGAGTACTTTATGTATTTAATCAATACCTCAAACATGGTAGGGAAAGAATGGATATAATTCGCACACAAAATTCATATGTCCATCATCAGACATACTTTATGCCATTACCATAAGAATACATAAATAGCATGGGCATTCATATTAAAGTGTATCACTAACATGGACTTGTCATTTAGATATCATAAAATCATGTAAATATGAACTTCTAACATCCTAGGCAATTTATCAAATACCTTACATGCATTCCTTAAGGAATAGGTGGATTTCATACTTTCATTAGTTCAACCTACCCAAAGTTCATGATTTTCAACCGACAATCACATATATTCCATAAAAAACATCCTTAGATATCATCTTGAAATTTGAACAACAATTATCAACGTGTACATGCTTATATGACCACAAAAGTTTACAAAATAACATTTAAAAGCATGGTTCTTGAACTCTATGAACGAATTGAATCCATAGATGAACACTACTCATACCTTAAAGCTTGATCTTGAAAGAGATCTAATGTTTCTGAAGGTTCCTGAAGAAATCCTTAGGCTTGCCCTTGATTTTTATTGACTAGGGTTTAACCCCTTTAGGAAAGAATGCTCTTGTTTCTGAGGAGATGATCTTGAGAAGAAACCCTAATCTTGTGGTTAAAAGTGTAAGAGAGGGGTTTTAAGATATTTTAACTAAAGAGAATGGAAGATAATATGTTCCTTGAGGGTTAAAAGCCGTGGGAAGTGAAGGAAAAAGACCAAAATACCCTTATGAAATAAATTCCCAGTTGCTGAAAATAATAGCTGCCGACATTTGTGACAAGGCGTCAAAAGTGTGGTAAGCCGTCAAAAATATCATCACATAAAAGCTGGAACTAATGGTATCTACCTAAGTCTGACGACCTTTGTGGTAGGTCATCACAAATGTGGTAAGCTATCACGAATGTCGTCACTTAGGAGCTAGATTCTGCCTAAGGCTGACGACCTTCATAGTAGGGCATCATAAATGTGATAAGCTACCACGAATGTCATCACAAAGGAGTTGGATTCTGCCTAAGGATGACAACCTTCATGGTAGGGCATCACAAATGTGGTAAGCTACCACGAATGATGTCACACAGTTTCCAGCCTGACATGCTGGAGTAAAATAGGAATAACTCTTTGCTATGATATCGGATTTAGGATAAATTGGTAGCGTTGGAAAGATAATTCAATTATATATCTATTGATAGGTCATGAGCTCAAAAATTCAAAGTATAATGAGAGATATGCTTGTTTGAATTTGACTATACCAATATCCTTCTCAAGAATTCAATCGATAAGGAACGTTTTGATTCGTCTGATAGCTGGGAGTTATTTGCAGCCTTAATATACATCTAACTTACTCATAAAAATATGAAAGAACCATGATGTCATGAGCTTGGTACATGGATCTAATATTGGCTTGGATTTTTTGGGGTATTACAAGACCTAACTCCTGACACCGACTCAAGATTTAAATCTTGACTTTTTGAGACTCGAGATTGAAATAACAACCCCAACCCAAGACTCGGCCCACAATTAAAGTCAGACTTTCATCTAGATTCAACATTCGAATTCTGACCTCGACTTGAAAGCTGACTCGCGACCCTAAGTTAAGGTCACTTATTTTTGAGAAAATATTTTTTAGAAAAACACAATATCTTGTTTCATACCAAACACACTCCAAAAGAAGAAAAATACTTGTAATATAGGAGTATTTTTTCTTACATAAAGAAGTAATGGATAATTTAGATATCCATATTATTCATTGGGTTTATCCTTTTTATCTATAACAAATATGGTGCAGTCGGATATTTTGTCCATTTTTATGGGACCCATCTTTGACCTGTCCATATCCAACTCGACTCGCCCTTTTGTCGTCCTTAACTATAGCACACCTACCTCTCCAAGGCTTAATGCTATATATAATATCTCTTACTTCTCATGTAAATCATATCAATAAAGTTGTACTATTAAGTTAGTGATTTGTTTCACTCCTTTACATATTCCTCTCTTTCTACTCTGTTTCTCCCCTTTTATTATTAAATTTTATTATATTGTATTTATATTACCACATGAACCTTTTTATAGATATTTATTTTTTCAACTCTTTTTTCAATTCACAAATCAATTTCAGTCTTGACCTTACATGTCTTTTTGATGAAAAACTTTGTAATAACTCATAAGTCACAACCAAGTATGCATTCTAAACTTCTCCACATCTATACTCTTTGCATAATATGGCAAAGACATCTGAACAGATCAATATCTTCCTCTTCATCAAAACCATCCTCAGAACCATCAACTCTATCTACTTGATCATCATTATTGGCATTATCATAAGGGAAAATTTCAGAAATAGCAACTGGAGAGCCTTAATTGTAACTTTTATAGCAACAATTTCATAATTACAAAAATAGCAAATTATATTTTGTATTTAAGTAAACTGTTTCTATACGAATACATATACAACAAGATTTACTGCCTTTGTTTCACTCAAATTAGTTGAGTTAAATAAGGAATAATTATCCCATCTAATTAAATTCCCACAAATTACTCTTATTTAAATTAGTCGATTCCTTTTCCAAATCAAACACAAATATGAAGATTATTATTTCCATGATCTTCAAAATTTCAAAATATCATTCTCTTATATCTCTAACTATTTTTTCTTGTTAGTTTTTTCATTTTTTTCTATGTTTTTTAATTATAATTTCTTTTTTTCTATTTTTTATTTTCACTTTATTTTCTCTCTTCTACTTATCTTTTTTTTCCTTTTTCGTTTACTTATTTATTTTTTTCGTTTTTCTTTTTCTTTTTTTTACTTTTTT
>NC_061113.1:87175016-87203985 GCF_002878395.1 Capsicum annuum
TTTTTTATTTTTTTATTTTTTTATTTTCACTTTATTTTCTCTCTTCTACTTATCTTTTTTTTTCCTTTTTCGTTTACTTATTTATTTTTTTTTGTTTTTCTTTTTCTTTTCTTTTTTTTTTTCTCGAAATGCAGCTACCCTCTCTCTCCTCTCTCTCCTCTCTCCGTACCCTCTCTCCATCTCTCCATCTCTAGCGCACCGGCCCCCGGTCCCCGGCGCCGTCGCTGACCTTCGACGCCGAACCGATCCGGCCGCCGGCTCCGACCTCCGGTCCCCGGCGCTGACCGACCGCCGGCTACGACCTCCGGTCGCCGGCCCTCTCTCTCTCTCCCTACCCTCTCTCCATCGCTAGCGCACCGACCCCCGGTCCCCGGCGCCGTCGCTGACCTTCGGCGCCGACCCGACCCGACCGCCGGCTCCGACCCCCGGCGCTGACCCGACCCGACCTCCGGTCGCCGTCCCCCGGCGCTGACCCGACCCCCCGTCGGTCCATACCCCCCACCGGTTCATACCCCCTCGCCGGTCCATAACCCCCCCTCCTCATACCCCCCCTGCGTACCTCAGCTGTTCAGACCCCCCCCTCCCCGCCGGTTCATACCCCTCCACCCTTATCTGTACCGCGTCCCCCCCCCCCCCCCCGGTACACCAGCCGCCGCCCGGTCTCCAGCCGCCAACTCGGTCTGCAACAGGCTGAAACCCCGTCTGCAACCGCTACGCCAGCTCCAGCAGCCGCAGCCCCAAGCGAAATCCGGTGACTTCTAACCTTGGTTATTTCGTTATTTCGTTATTTCGTATTGCATTTTATTTCACTATTGCATATTCCATCCGTAGTATTTTGCTCGTAGTAGCCCCTGTACCTTGTCTGTTGTCTGTTGTTGCTGTTGTTGTGGTCGTTTCTTAGTTTTGTTTCGGGAATATTACTTTGAATGTGTGTGAGCTTTGTATTTACTTGCTGCTGCTTGGATACTGTCACCGGGTATATCTTTATATTTTTCTATACTTTCGGGTAGTTGTGGCTGTGGGTGGTAATGGGTGGATAGGGTCATGTCCGAGGGGGTTGGGGCGTGGGGCTGTGGTGGGGGTGGGGGATGGGGAGAGGGCGGGAGTGGGCGGGAGGCCAAGATTGGGCCGAGGGAGGGGTAGTGGGGGGCGTGGGGATAGCGACAGTAGGCTGAGGGTTGGGTCTTGGAATATAGGGACCCTTCAGGGTAAGTCCGTAGAGCTTGTGAAGATTCTTAGGAAGAGGAGGATCAACCTTGCGTGTGTCCAAGAGACCAAGTGGGTAGGGTCTAAGGCTAGGGATGTGGATGGTTACAAGCTGTGGTACTCTGGGAGGGAGAGGTGTAGGAATGGAGTTGGCATCTTAGTAGATGAAGAGCTTAGAGGTCAGGTAGTGGAGGTGAAGAGGATCAACGATAGATTGATGACTATTAAGTTGGTCATTCGGGGGTTTACCCTGAACGTGTGTAGTGCTTATGCGCCGCAAGTGGGAGCGGAGGGGGAGGAGAAGATGCGGTTCTGGGAGGCTTTGGAGGAGGTGGTGAGAGGCGTGCCCAGTTCGGAGAAGATTGTTGTAGCAGGGGATTTCAACGGGCACATCGGGGCGCTACCGGGAGGCTTTGGGGATGTGCATGGGGGTTTTGGTTTTGGAGAGAGAAATGAAGAGGGGGCGACCCTATTGGAGTTTGCGAGGGCCTTTGGGCTGGTGGTGGTGAACTCGGGCTTCCCGAAGAAGGACGAGCACCTGATCACTTTTCGGAGCGCGATAGCCAGGACCCAGATTGACTTTTTGTTGCTTAGGAAAGGGGATAGGGCGTTGTGTAAGGACTGTAAAGTCATCCCGAGTGAGAATCTCTCGACCCAACATAGGCTTTTGATTATGGATTTGGGTATAAAGAAGAATAGAAAGAGGAGGAGTAAGGAGTGTAGACCGAGAATCAAGTGGGGCGGCTTGACGCCAGTGAATGCGTGGGAGATAGGGGAGAGGGTGGCGGGAAAGGGGGTGTGGGAGTGTAGGGGGGACGTGGATAGTATGTGGGACAGGGCGGCAAGGTGCATCAGGGAGAATGCAAGGGAGGTGTTGGGTGTTTCTAGGGGCCGGGCCGGACACCATCGGGGGGATTGGTGGTGGAATGAAGAGGTGGAGAAGAAAGTGGAGACCAAGAAAGAGGCGTATGCTAAGTTGGTGGAAAGTAAGGACGAAGAAGAGAAGCGGGTAAACAGGAAAGAGTACAAGCTAGCGAGGAAGGAGGCGAAGTCAGCGGTCACGGCAGCTAAGACGGCCGCTTTTGAGAGCTTGTATGCAGGGTTACAGGGGAAAGGAGGGGAGAAAAAGTTGTTTAGACTCGCTAAGGCTAGGGAGAGGAAGGGTCGTGACCTCGATCAGGTGAGGTGCATTAAGGGGGAAGACGGTAGAGTGTTGGTGGAGGACGGCCACATAAAGAAGAGATGGCAGTTGTACTTTCATAGGCTCTTGAATGACGAGGGGGACAGAGCTATTGTGTTAGGGGAACTGGAGCACTCAGAGGAGTGTCGGGATTTTAGCTATTGTAGACGTTTTAAGGTAGAAGAGGTTAGACAGGCAGTCCGCAGGATGCGTAGGGGTAGGGCGACGGGGCCGGATGAGATACCGGTGGAGTTTTGGAAGTTTGTTGGAGAGGCTGGGGTAAGGTGGTTGACTAGATTGTTTAATGAAATTTTCAGGACGGCAAAGATGCCCGAGGCGTGGAGGTGGAGTACCATGATCCCTCTCTATAAGAATAAGGGGGACATTCAGAGTTGCAATAACTATAGGGGGATTAAGTTATTGAGTCACTCTATGAAGATCTGGGAGAGAGTGGTCGAGGTGAGGCTGAGACGGATAGTGTCCATCTCGGAAAACCAGTTCGGATTTATGCCCGGCCGCTCGACGACGGAGGCAATCCACCTGGTACGGAGGTTGGTGGAGCAGTATAGGGAAAGGAAGAAGGATCTACACATGGTGTTTATCGACCTGGAAAAGGCTTACGACAAAGTCCCCAGGGAGGTGCTGTGGAGATGCTTGGAGGTGAGGGGAGTACCGCAGGCATATATCAGAGTAATTAAGGATATGTATGAGGGAGCGAAAACCCAGGTGAGGACGGCGGGAGAAGACTCAGAGCATTTCACTGTCCGGACAGGATTGCATCAGGGATCTACTCTTAGTCCCTTTTTGTTTGCATTAGTAATGGATGTGTTGACGCGGCGTATTCAAGGGGAGGTGCCGTGGTGTATGCTCTTTGCGGACGATGTAGTTCTGATTGATGAGACTCGAGGGGGTATAAATGACAAATTAGAGATGTGGAGGCAAACTCTTGAGTCTAAAGGGTTCAGGGTGAGCAGAAGCAAGACAGAGTATGTGGAATGTAAGTTTAATGACGTGAGGCGAGAGAATGAGGTAGTAGTGAAGCTGGAAGCACAGGAGGTATGTAAGAGGGACAAGTTCAAGTATCTCGGGTCCGTGATCTAGAGTAACGGTGAGATTGATGAGGATGTCTCGCACCGTATTGGGGCGGGTTGGATGAAGTGGAAACTCGCGTCGGGGGTGCTGTGTGATAAGAAGGTGCCGTCCAAGCTTAAAGGCAAATTCTATAGGGTGGTAGTCCGTCCGGCCTTGCTGTATGGAGCGGAGTGTTGGCCAGTTAAGAACTCCCACATCCAAAAAATGAAGGTGGCAGAAATGCGGATGTTGCGCTGGATGTGTGGACTGACTCGGAGGGATAGAGTTCGGAATGAGACTATCCGGGAGAAGGTTGGTGTGACTTCAGTGGAGTGTAAGATGCGGGAAGCACGATTGAGATGGTTCGGACACGTGAAGAGGAGGGGCATGGATGCCCCGGTCCGTAGGTGTGAGAGGCTAGCGTTGGATGGTTTTAGGCGGGGTAGGGGTAGGCCGAAGAAGTACTGGGGTGAGGTGATTAGGCGGGACATGGAACAGTTACAGCTCACCGAGGACATGACCCTAGATAGGAAGGTCTGGAAGAGGCGAATTACGGCAGAAGAGTAGGGCCAGATTGGGTCGCTAGTGTAGGGAATTACTCGGTGGGGTTTTTTTATTTTTTTATTCCTGTTATGATTCCGTATTCAGTGTTCCATGCTTATTACGAATCTGTGTGCTTTCCTCTGCTTTCCTCTGTTTTATAGTCCGTATGGGTGCCTTATTTATATTATTGTCATCTGCTTCTGTGCTTTACTATGTGTTTGTGTGATATCTTGTGCCTGAGCCGGGGGTCTTTCGGAAACAGCCTTTCTACTTCATCAGAGGTAGAGGTATGGACTGCGTACATCTTACCCCCCCCCCAGACCCCACTAAGTGGGAATACACTGGGTTTGTTGTTGTTGTTGTTGTTGTTTTTTTCCTTTTCTCATATTTTTTTTCGTTTTCTTCTTCTTCTTTTTTAATTTTTTTTTCTTTTGTTTTTACACTTCTATTTCTAGTTTCTATTTCTCTCTTCTTCTTTTTTTCCTTTTTCACTTCTTTTTTTTTAATTTTTTTTTTTGTTTTTGTCTATTATTTTTTTTACTCTCCTATCTCTATCTTTTTTTTTAAAAGACAAATATTTATATCATATATACATATTCAAAAAATATACAAAATAAGTAGTCATACATATCTGCATATGTATTTACGGTAAAAAAGACATATATCTGCATATGTATTTACAGAAATACATATCTGACTCACATGTATATATATGAACATATAGGATACAATATCTCTATAAAAAAATGATAATTTATACATATACATATAGGTAATAAAAAAATACTTGATACATATCTTAAACAGTAAAAGAAACCAAATAAGTACATATGTTATCATCTAAAATGACATAGTATGTACAGTTCAAAGACAAATCCAATACCATATATAATACATATAGCTCTACATATGTATTTACTGAATACATACCTGATCCATATGTACATTCTTATTTTATATGATTCACCTTTGTATTTCGCAAATACATATGAAGATATATATTATAGTTATGTTTGTTACTATTTAATATGAATCTGATATGTATTTCATAAATACATATGTATGTTTTGTACTGTAAATACATATCCAGATTTGTATGTCTATATATTTTGTATATTTTTTGAATATGTGTATGGGATATACATTTTGTCTTTTCAAAATAAAAGTTAGAGATAGAAGAGTAGAAAAAATGAAAAAAACTAAAAATATAAAAAGAAAAAAATGAAAAAAAAAAAGAGAAGTGAAAAAGAATAAAAAAGGAAGAAAGAGAAATAGAAGTGTAAAAAAAAAGAAACAAAATAAAATATAAAAAAGAAGAAGAAAATGAAAATAGAAAAAGAAAAAAAAGATATGAGAAAGGGAAAAAATGAAAAAAGAAAAAAAAAGAGAAATAAAAGAGAGAAAATAAAGTGGAAAGAAAAAAATAAAAAAGAAAAAGAAATCAAAATAAGAAAATAAAATGATAAAAAATAAGATGAATAAAAACTAACAAGAAAAAAAGGTAGAGATATAAGAGAGTGAAGAAAATAATGTTGTTTTATTTTGAAATCTTGAAGATCATGGCGATAATTTATCTTCAAATATGAAAAAGAAAACAAAAAATAAAAAAAGGAAACAGGAAAAAAAAAGAAGAGAAATAGAAGAGAGAAAATAAAGTGAAAATAAAAAAACGAAAATAAAATAAAAATAAAAATATAAAATGATAAAAAAATAAGATGAAAAAAAAAGAGGTAAAAGATATGACTATATTTGGGGAGGTGAAATAGTGGAGTGAAAATAGGAAAATGTAAAGTGGTGAGAGTAAAACATGCACTTGCCTAGTTAATGAGTAAAATAATGTTACTTTTGCTCTAAACTGTAATTATATAAAAGTATTTCTATTTATTGTACTTATAATCTTAAATATGTTACTTTGTGTGATTTTTTCTTATCACGTAATGCGCATTAATTTTAACTTTGGTGCCTTTGGTAGTCTAATTTGTTGCTTTAACAAATTATTTTCTTTTACTATATTGTTTATTATTTTTATCTATTCTTTTTTATTTCTCTCTCAAATTTTTTCCTTTAGAACAAAATAGGACATTATCTTTTAGGATTTTACTCTTCTATTGCTACCATTTTTTTCGTGATCTACATACAAACATAGAGTGTAGCTGACCAAAAACATAAAAATAATAGTAATAATAATAATAATAATAGATGATAAGTCTACAAAATAGACCAAATATATCGAGGCAACAGAAAACAACAAACATAACCCCAACCCACCAAACTCTTTTGTAAGAACCAAAAAAATATATTATCCAAGTTACATTTATAAAAACTGCAATAGCAAAAAGCATTGTCGCACTATCATACAACAAAATCAAACAAATAAACATAACATATGTTTTGAGAAAACACATGCCAAAATCCAATTTTTTTTTTTACTTTGATGTCAAATTTACACTCGATGTCATACTTTGAGGTTAAATTTAGTCTTTCACTTTGGATAATTGGCTAAATATATCATTCATCATACTTTGGGACACAATTTACCCTCGATTTCATACTTTGAGGTTATATTTACCCCCATTGTTAAAAATTTTTTCACGTGTACCCTTCTTTTAAAAGAAAAACTTAAATCAATGTTAAATTTCCTAATTTTTTAAATAAATCATACTCTAATCTAATTTGCCTGATCTGACCATAAAAAATATACAAATAAATATACCCCTCCCTCAGTTCAGTTGGTCGAATTTTTTCAATGAACAAAAATATTTCTCTTTCAATGTACAATGCTGGTAGGTTGTTTACGGATGAACAAAACGTAAAATGGAATGGGATAATGTAGAAGCATGGAACTAGAGAAAATGTTTATTACAAACTATGCTCTTGTTCGATTACGTTCAAATTTCAAATTTGGTATGCAATTCTATGTGCATCTAAATTCTTGAATTAGTAAATAAATTTTCTGAGTAAATGACATGATGAAAAATTTGTATAGATCTAAATTGCATATAAAGATATATGACTGAAGAGATGTCACGATTGGCATATAGGGAGACCTTTTAACTTAATCATCCAGAGAAATATTCAATGAGCCTAATCTATTGTATTTGCCCATAAAGTGTTAGTTTGTATGAGTTCTGATTGATGGCTGATGCAGATCCATGAACTAAGAGAGAGAGAGAGAGATTTCTTTATGCTTGCACTGGTACAGATCAATTTTCATTGGTTATGCATTAATAAATATCCGATGGTTTAATCTCGTTGAAAAAATTTGACCAATAGAACTAAAAGGGCTATATTTATTTATGTCTTTTTTGTTGTTTGAGTCGGATCGAATGAGTTAAATTAAGGTGTATTTTATTTTAAAAAATGATACATTTAATGTTGATTTGAGATCTTCTGCTAAGAAAGGGTACAAATAAAAAGTTTCTTAATAACGAGGATAAATTTGACTATAAAGTATGACGAAGGATATATCTAACCAATTTTTTAAAATGGAGGGATAAATTTGACACCAAAGTATGACGGTGAGGGTATTTTGACCTCAAAGTATGATGAAGAATATATTTAGTCAATTTTTTATTGTAGAGGGATAAAAACTCTTTTCCCTATTATAATTATACAAAGTAAAGTAGAAGAATAATACATGTTGGCTAATCGAATTAAATTATGTCGCTGTCATCCTTTTTGTCTTCCTTCCTATTCTATGAGTCCGCTTCATATTAGAAATTCTTAGTCATGGATGGATCAAGCATATCGGTGGCCTAAGACAAAAATTAAAGGTCTTAAATTTTTAAGAGAAATTAATTTATTTTTAATAAAGTCTATATTTTAAATATTGAGATGCAAAGTTATCAATATTATAGTTGATTTCTTCTAATAATTTTTTTGTTAATATAACTAATCCTTTTAATCTTTCTTGAGACGTATTACTTTAAATACATCAAAAGTTTTCTTATAATTCTTTACTTCTATATAAGAAGTTTATTTTTTTTTTTACAAAATATTTAGGAATTTTAATAAAAGCCTATTATTATTGCTAAAAAAATGAGGTCCCTCAATTTCGGGGGCCTTAGGCAGTTGCCTATTTTTATAATGGGTAAATCCGGCATTGTTTGCATCCCTATATCTTTCCCAATATATAAAGAGAAAAATGACAAATTAAATATCGGTATTGTAATAAAAAAAAAAAGCTAAATGTAATCGTACAAAATAAGAAAGTAGACAAGAAATGTGGAGAGAAAGAGATTTTTTCATGTATGTTCAACTGTATTTTATATCACATCTCATGCCTTTAGTTATAATATTACATATGTATGTCCTTTATCTTGGTCTCAATTCACATCTATAACCTCTAAGTTTAAATGTGCACAAGTATGCACTTAAACTTGCTTAAGTTGAAAAGTAGACACATGAATCATATGTGGTTGTAACACCCTAGATTCTTGGTCCTTAAAAATTTTCTAAAATTTTATACTTACTGTCCAGACTACAACTCCCTTGACAAATTGTAGGGATTCTTTACGAGTCGTTGGACCTAAATTGTAGCCTGACCATCTGTGTGGCAGAGTTTTTTGTTCTGAGTGCGAATGACTCCCAACGAGCCCTGTGGACTCATTACGAGTCGTGATGTCCTAATCATAGTCAAACTGGTGTATGTTTCAAGTGTTACTGTCCTGGTGAAGACTAGGACCCTACGAGTCATAGGGACCCCTAATAAGTCCTATGATATATGTCATAGGGTCAACTATATGTGTGCCTAATGAAACTATCTTGGCTACAACTCATGGTGATGAGTCGTAATGTGTCGTTTCGAGTCCCACTGTGACCCTAGTCACCAACGACAACTTTTCAGCTTTTAAGTTGAGGGTACATTGAAAAATTCCCTTCTTACCAAATTAAAACACCATGTTCATAAAGCATCAAAGGGGGTTATTTCTCATTCATAACATTATCAAAACATACACTCTCCTCTCTAAATCCTCTTAAGCAAGATACTTAGGGTTTCTAAGAAGTTAATCAATTAGAGCACTTAAGGGAAAATTCTCTTCATAAAACTTGGTATTTCAGGCATGTATCTCTTCTTCAAAACTCATTTTGGTAAAAGCATGTGTTTAAATGTTTACCCATGTGATTTAATTATTAGTGTTTGGATATAGGTTGAGGGTTATGAATGATTCTTATTTATGTGATGTTTATGTTTACATATGCATTGATTATGTTTTAAACAGTGGTTTTAAAATCAATTTGATGCAGGGGTATGGTGAATAATCTAGATGATTGTGGTTTCTCTAATTTTTGTGAATGTTGACAATTGAATTGATAATAACCCCAATCCAATTTTGTGAATGTGGTTTTGAGTACGAGTAAAATTGCATTGAACTATTTTCATACAATTATCGAAATAGCCTTTCTACTTCTTTTGAGGTAGAGGTATGGATTGCGTATATCTTACCATCCCCGGACCTCACTATGTGGGAATACACTGGGTTTGTTGTTGTTGTTGTTGCATTTTCGTACAATTTCACTTCATAACGAGGTTATTTGAGCATGGTGGTTGGTTTTAATAAACAATGGAAGCCATTTTTCCAAGCTAATATAATTGTAATGGCATGTTAAAGTTACCTTGCAAGTGTAGTTGGTATGACAATACAAATATTGTATGCCTAAATATGTATTATGGTTCAATGAATGGGAATGTGTGATAAATATTTTAATAGGGATTAAAAGAGGGTTGTGTAGTTGAGTCATGAAAGTGAAGGTCCTGAGGGACCAAAACTGAAAATCGTGGTTGCTGACGCAGGGGTCTATATAACCGGGTGGTTTGACTCCCTTTATTGTATGATTGAGAAGTTCGATTCCCCTGTATAATATCATATGATTGGGTGCTTAAGTCACCTTGGAATTCTTGGAGGTTCTAGTCTCCCATGGTTTATATTCATTCTCTGGTTCGTGCAGCTAAACACACTGGGACCTTTCAGCTAGGGAAGAGATGGACCTATATAGCCTATGGGTGCCTTTTTATGATAATTGAGCTACACAAATCCAGGTTGAAGTTTTAAAGTGAATTTTAAGCCTTGTACCCTATCCCAGTATGTGACACACACACACACACATATATATATATTTGATTTTATGCATTGGATTTAGTGATTTCAAACTGTTGATCATGGAATTATGTTATCCTTATCCCTGAGTTAGATGATAGTACTCAACCCACTAACCGTCTTCGAATGCTGATTTCTATGTAATGTAGGCACTTGAGATACTTTTACTTTTTCTACGCAGTATTAGGTAGATCGGCTTGGTTCGTCGGTCCTTGGTGGTAAAGTGATGAGCTTCCATTCTCTTGAAAACTTGGACATTTTATTGATTTCTATTCATAGATTAGAATTGAGAGTTCATTTTATCATTAACATTATCATTTTCATTATACGGATTGAGGGCGTGTCCCAATACTTTATTGATTTTGGTTTTGTTAGAACCCTTATGAATTACTATTGACTTGGGTGATGTTGGTTCACTATTTTTGGTCGGTTATTGGATAACAATTATAGACATGTTTTAAATTCATTGAGCTTATCCTATGATATCTTGTTATATATTCAGAATTCATTCGATATTAGGTGTATGATGTTGTGTTTGGTTTGGTGCAGGGGGTGCACTACAAAAAAACTGCATTTAACAATGGATTTGTAGCAACAAGGACATTCTCATCGCTAATTAATGACGGAATTGCAACAAAATAGAATATTTGTTGCTAAATAAATGAAATTAAAATTAGTAGCCTAATTAGTGACAGATTAGCGACAGAAAATAGAACTTGTTTCTATATTTTGGCAGTAAATATTGGCGCCTTTATTTTGGTGAAAAAAATAGCGACATAAAAGGTGGAATTTTTTTTTGAAACGGTGGAGACGGAAATAGCAATGAAATTATTGTCACTAGAATTATTTTACCATTTTAAAAAAATATATTAGGTAGTTTTTAAAAAATGATTAGCAACGGCTTTAAATCTGTTGCTGAATCTGTTACCCTACCAACTAAATATTAGGACAAAGTCTTATATTTCACTTTGTTCCCAAAACATAGTATCATCTGCCTCTCTCCAAAAATAGTCTTCTTTCCCTTTTCTCTTAATTGAGAAAGGGAATCACTCAATATCGATTGAAAAGGGTATCAATCGGTCAATTTCAAATCTAAATTAGAGGTACGATTCTATATCTCATAATTTGAGTTGTTTTTCCTCTTTTAATTTCTTAATTTCTATGTTAGAAGTCACTTGTAAATGATCAGTTTAGGGTTGTTTGAGCTCTTTCACTTTGGGTTGTTCGATTATAGTGTTAAAAAGTTTGACAAATGGTTATTTACTCAAAATGAAAACCGGATTTATTTCTCAGAATTTCTGTTTATAGAGTTTTTGATATTTTCTGTTGCATGTTTATTAATCTGAAATTTCTTCAACAAATTTTCTGTTTGTGTGATTGAATTTTCACTGTTTTGCGTACATTGATTATGTTAGAGTTTTTGATTTGTTCTTAGAAGTTCTATCTATAGTTTGTTTGAGCTCTTTCACTTTGCTTTGTTCGATTATTATGTTAAAAAGTTCTATTAGTGGTTATTTAATCGAAATGGGAACAATATTTTTCCTCGTAACTTCTATTTGTGGTTTTTTTGTATTTTCTGCTGAATGTTCATTAATCTCAAATTTCCTCAATAATTTTTTTATTTGTGAGGTTTAATTTTTATTTTTTTATGTACAGTGTTTATGTAAGTTTGTACTTAGTGTGTTGGATGTTCAAAAAAGTAGAAAACATACAGCCGTTTGAGTTGTTTTTACTTATTGTTGAACTAATTTAGTGTAAACAACAAAATGTACTATGTTTCATGTTCCTTTGAAATTGTGTTTTTTCTTTTGTTGTGTAGACTATTTATCCTTTATCCTTCCGCAATTCTATTCTGGGATCATACTTGGTATATGTTGTTGTTTTTTTAATCTGATGGTGATGTTATGCTTTGAATTTTAAGAGAGATCCACTAAGGATACCAGCAAGTGCCAGAAAGTGAGCTAGCAGCTATCTGGTGCTCTAATATTCTTCCTTTTAAATGATTTTCTTTCAGTTTTTCATATGTTTCTCTGTTGCTATTTATGTTCTTGAGTATTCGAGAAACTGTGTCTATTTTATTTTACTTACCGATTTCTTGAGAAGGAACAACTATGAAAATTCTGATGCCTTAATACTCTACCTACAATTGAGGATTTGTTTTTAATCTGATTCACCATTCAAATACAATCAGTTCATTTATTCTTAACTTTTGTGATGTAACTTTGTATTAAAGTTGTTTAACTTTATTTATTTATTTTTTTCAATAAAGTTGCAACTTATTTTTTGGTTTTGTTTAATGTTCAGATTTAGGTATGTATTTTGCTGAAATTTGATGTTTTAATCTTTTTATCTGAACCTTTTGCCTCTTGAGTTATGATTGTAATGATAGAATTTTCAATTTTGTTTGTAATTAAAATTTTTCGCTAACTCTTATTAAGAAGGATAATGAATGATATGTTGTGTTTGTGATTTCTTGTTTATTTAGCAAAAAATAACTGATATATTCTATTTCCATGTAAAAATAGAAAGATATATTCTAGTTTGTTAAGATATTTAATTTTTTCTTCTCTTTAGTGATAATCCTAGATGTATGAAGTATTAAAATCTAAAACTCTATGCTATTTATGTCGACATTAATAGGAATATGAATAATCGAGAGCGTAGGTAGATGTATGATAGGTTGGATGACCGAGGGGCTACAAACTCTAGATTCGTTACTGGTGTGAATAACGTTATCCAGTTTGCATGTTCTCAACAAAATTGCATGAGTGGTAACAACATTAGATGTCTATGTAAAAAATGTCGTAACATTAAATACAAGGATATTGAAACTGTTAGATATCACCTTCTTCATGATGGATTTGTTAAGGACTATTTTTTTTTTGGAAACATCGAGGGTAAATAGATGTGATTGGTGAGATTTCTTTCGGTAATGATTTGATCAGTAGTGCTTAACATGAATTAGGATATGATAATCTATATCGACAAATGATTTTGGATGCTACTGGTCCCAACTTTAACCATGGTTTGAGTTGGAAACCTTACAACAATATTGAATCTGGGATATCTCATCCATATGAACCTTCAATTGAGGAGGAACATGAAATTTCGATGGAGGAGGAGCCTAATTTAGAGTACCAAAACTTTTATGAATTGTTGCACTCTACTGATGCAAAATTGTATCCTATTTTTTCCTTCTCTCAACTTGCAGTAATCTCTTGAATGTTAATTATTAAGATGGAAAATACTATGTCACAGAGGGGTTTTAACCAAATGATGCAATAGTTTGAAGAGGCTTTACCAGAAGATAACCTACTAGTTGATAGTTATTATCAGACTAAGAAGCTAATGCATAGCTTAGGTTTACTAGTTGAAAAGATTGACTGTTGTGAATCAGGATGTATGTTGTATTAGGAAGATCATGAACATCTTACCTCTTATAAATTTTGTGGTAAAGAGAGGTATAAGCGTCGAGTTGGCTCTCGTAAGAAAATTGGTCCCTTACAAAATGATGTATTATTTTCCTTTGATTCCTAAATTGAAGAGATTATATGTATCCTATACTACAACAGCTGACATGACATGGCATCATGAACATATAAAAGAGGATGGCGTAATGCGTCATCCATCAGACTCTGAAACTTGGAAGAACTATAATGAAAGTCATTCTTTTTTGCCGATGAACCAAGAAATGTTAGGTTGGGGTCATGTACTGATGATTTCCAATCATTAAGATATTCTTCATGGATAGTACTTTTCACTCCAAACAATTTACCTCCAGGGATGTGCATGAAAGAAGCTTATATGTTCTTAACTGTCATTGTTCCTGGGCCAAACAATCCCAAACGTAAAATTGATGTTTATCTACAGCCTCTAATAAAGGAATTGACCTTGTTGTGGGAGACAGGTGTAGAAGCATTTGATATCTCTAAAAAACAAAATTTTCAATAGAGGTCATCTTTGATGTGGATAATCAGTGACTTGCTAGCATATTCTATGTTATCAGGAAGGAGTACTGCAGGTAAGTTTGCTTGTACTTATTATATGGAGGAAACACAATCCTTTAGATTACAACATAGTTGAAAAACATCATGGTTTGACTATTACGGAATGTTCCTTAACCAACGTCATCCATTTAGGAGAGATCGTAAAATTTTTCTTAAAGGTCGAACTATCATAAGATCACCACCACCCTACAGAATCAGAGAAAAGATATTGAATCAAATTTGTGATTTGGGGATAAGAAAAGTAACAGAGTAAGATGCAGAAGAAGTTAATCAATGAATATGTAGTTCTTATGGATGGAAAAAGTAAAGCATTTTTTGGGATTTACCTTATTGAAGTTCTAACATGATTCGACATAACCTCCATGTCATGCATATTGAGAAAAACTTCTTTGATAATGCATTTAATATGGTCATCAATATTGATAAGAAAACCAAAGACAATCCACAAGGTTAGCTAGATATGGTCAATTACTATGATCGACCTCAGTTGGCAAAGGATGCTTCTAGAAAATATCCCAAAGCTGTATATACAATAGACAAAAAAGCAAGCACTATCTTGTTCAATTGGGTGAAAGGCTTAAAATTTCCAGACGAGTATGTTTCAAATTTGGGTAGATGTCTAGACACAACTGTGTAAAGGTTATTTGGCATAAAAAGTCATTATTATCATGTGTTCATTCAACGATTGATGACTATTGCTTTTTGTGAACTATTTCTAAGTAATGTATGGTAGGTAATTATAGAATTTATCTTATTATGTAAAGATCTTACATCAACTACTCTCTGAGTGGATGACATGGAGAGATTATAGGGAGATATTTCAAAAATCTTGTGCAAGTTAGAACATATATTTCCTCCTGGGTTCTTTAACTCAATGGAACATCTTTCTGTGCACCTTCCATATGAAGCAAATATTGTTGGACCTGTACAATATCGATGGATGTATCCTTTTGAAAGGTAATGCAAAAATTCAAGTTGAACTTGTGACAATTATGTTATTATTAACTTTCAAATATGATTGTTATCCATGTTTCTATTTAGGTATCTTGGAACTCTTAAAAAGAATGATTGGGAATAAAGCAAGTGTTAAAGGTTTTATATGTGAAGCTTACTTAATGACAGAGTCAACACTATTGTTTCTCATTAATTTGAACCACATGTCATGACACGCAGTCATAATGTGCATCAAAATGATGATGGTTATATTATGGAAGATGTTGAAGAAAATTTATCAATATTCACCCATCCTGATCGATTATGGGGAGAATAAAAAAAGAAGAATCTAACTCTTAAAGAAATCAAGGCTGCCCAAACTTACATTTTGCTAAATTATGAAGAGATTGATCCATTTACGAGGCAACAAAAGTTAGTTATATTAGCTTAATTTTATAAGCATATTCATATATCATGACTTGAAATTGAAAATTTTTTCTTTAAGTGAACTATGTTTCTGCAACGTTTGTAAGAAGAATTTTCAAATGTCTCTCAAGATCAAATAAATAAGAGCCTTGAAGCAAATTTCTCTATATGGTTCAAGGAATATGTAAGGCTTTAAAAATTAATATATTTTTATACAATTATGCACTTAAATTGACTTATGAAATTGAACTAAATTTTATAATCTTCTAAATAGGTCTGGCTCAATCATATTGAGAATGAATTCCTACGTAGTCTTGCTCGTGGACCATTGATAGGCGCTACATCTCATTCAATGTATTTTGTTAACGGATACAAGTTTAGTATATATTTTCATAGTTGCGCAAGATCAACAATGAACAGTGGAGTTTGCATTTTAGATCCAAATTCTGGTGATTTCTATGGGCGGATAAAAGAGATTATAGTAGTGGAATATCATAAAGCACCTTTAATGAGAACTATACTATTCAAATATGAATGGTTTGACCCAACTATGGATGTTAGTGTTAAAAATCATAATCAGTATAAATTGGTGATATTAACCATCATCACTGATATAAAAAATATAAATCTTTTATTCTGGCAATGCAAGCAACTTAAGTGTGTTATGTATCTTATCCTATCAAACTAAAGGACAAGGATAATTAGGCAGCTGTATTAAATATCAAACCTCAAAATATTGTTGAATTACCCGATGAAAAAACTGAGACAGCTGCAGAACTGAATATTCCATTTCAAGTTGAAGAAGTTCAAGTGTATGAGATAGACATGAATGTTACCACGGATGAAAGTATACACTTACATGATCCAAATGGTGGCTTAACTAAAATGGATGAACTCATTGATGATAGTTTAGTGCAAGAGCATCATGAGATCCAAGAGTATGCTACAGAAGAAGAGTATGAAACTAAGAAAACTGAGGATGATGAAAAGGAATATTTGAAAGAAGACAAAGATAGTGATTAGTGCTTGATAAAAAACATGCTATTGTATCTTCATTTTATTTTGTGAGCAGTCATTTTGTTGAACTAGTATCATTTTCTTTGTCTCTACTCGTTGTTTACTTAAAAATTATTGCTTCAACTGGTTTTATGCTCTACTTCTCAATTTTTGACTCTTTCATTTCTCATTTATGTTTTTAGGCTACAACTATGCTTTTACATTTTTTGATACCTTATCTGCATATTATTGTTTGGTTCTCTTGGTATTATTCAGTTTGCATATTATTTCCACTTAACGAATATAATTTTTTTATATATATGGCTAGAGGTAGAGGTCAAGGTCGCAGAATCATAGGGCATGGAGGCAAGTCTGCAGTTACTGCAAATATACCTACTTTTCCCACTCTACTATTGGTAGCTCTCAAGCTGATGGCATAGGTGGTCAAAATAATACAAATCATGTTCCGTCATTGATTCCTCAAATTACATCAGCGGTTCAAACTTCTGGTGATGGTAGAAACTATACAACACCTGAATCATCTCCCACTGCTCCAAATAAGATCAATACAACAGCTGAAGGTACATCTACTCTAAGTAACCAAATAGGTGTGGGTCTTAACCAATCGACTTAATTCTTAAAAATATATGAATATAAACAACTTGTGGTCTGCTTTCTGTGTATATATATAAGTTTTAGTTTTTTCTAGTTGATGATCTGTTGTTGGTTCTTGATTCGAGAGTTCTTGTGGACAAAATTTAATAGGAGTATTTTGGTGGTTCTATTAGTAGTTCTTGATCTGTTGGTGGTTCTTGTTGTAAGTATTTTGGTGGTTCTGTTGGAGGTTTTTGTTCTATTGTTGCTTCTTGATTTGAGAGGAGTTTTTGTGGGAAGAATTACATTGGGAGTATTTTTTAGTATTTTGGTGGTTCTGTTGGTGGTTCTTGATCTGTTGGTGGTTCTTGTTGTGAGTATTTTGGTGGTTCTTATTATGTTGATAGTTCTTGATCTGTTATTGGTTCTTGTTGTGAGTATTCCAGTATTACATGAGATTCCAGAATAATAGTGAGGTATGTTGTTGTGATGTATTTTGTTGGAAAGGATTTCAAAATTACAATGTTGTATGTTGTTGTGAATTCTTGTGCAAAATTTGCATCTTATTTCCACTTTAACAAGTATAATTTTTTTTAAAAGATATAACTCGAGGTAGAGGTACACATCGAGAAAGCAGAGGGTGTGTGGGAAAGTCAGCAGCTAGGAGTAATATTCTTGTTCTTACTGCTAACATGCCTACTATTCCCACTCCTACAGTTGCGCGTCAAGCAGCTAATGGCATAGGTGCTCCAACTTCTAATCATGGTAGTAACCCTATAACACCTGAATCATCTCCTACTACTCCAAATCAGAGAAACCCAACAGTTGCAGGTACGTTTTCACAAACCAACCAAGTAGGTGAGGATGTACCTCGTAGCAACACAAATGGAGAAGGTAATTCCAGTAGAATCCATGTGCAGACCCTTGTTACTATAACTTCTTCAGGGTTAGTCCATTTTTTGTCTATTATTATTATATATAACAGACCTGTAATTAATGTTGTCACATTGATACAAATTACAACCTTCTAAAGTATGCTCCAACAATATACACGAGTCTTTCAAAAGTGAACTTGATCACAATGGAGTCAATTGGAAAGGTATCTCATGTTAATAAAAGATGGCTATTTTGGGGAATTCAAGGTATACATCTTCATCAAAATTGAGTTTTTAAAGTGTATTCACTTTTATAAATACAATATTAATGTGTTATTTTGGAAATTTATTTCAGAAACACTTCTACTGGGATTCTTCCATTAGTGAAGTTGCAGTAAAGAAACAGTGGCAGATTAAGGCAGCAACTATGTATAGAAATTTCATTAATAAAATCAAAGAGAAAGGGATTAGGAATGATTTTATACATAAAGATATCTGGGAAAGCTGGCAGCGACTTTGGATAGATCCTAAGTATGTTGAAAAGTCAAAAACATATGCGCAGAATCATCGTGGAGGCAATGAATTCACCTCTGGAACTCACATGAGAGGCTCTATCTCAATTGGAGAGTACCGAAAGAGACTTGTAAATATATATTTCAAGTACTAGCCCCTAATTTCTTTCAATATGAATCTTTTAGCTAGTTTAATAGTCCCTAATAGCTCTATAGTTGTAGGAAATGTGATCAGCATTAAAATAAGTGCTACTATTATATTGCATTGAGTTTGAACTATATTTATCCATATATGGTGCGTGTTGCTTCTCTCATGTGTTGCGTGTTAAGATGAAATTTCCCTACTATTTTTATGAAAACAGAATCGATGCCACATTTTTCTACCTATATGGAAATTTCCCTACTGTTTTTATAAAAATAGTATTGGTAAATTTCGCACATTGTGCTATCCATACATATGCATTTCCCACATTGTCCCTTGTATGCAACCATTTTGATTTCTTCCCCTTTTATTCGTTGTTTATGTTGTTGTATTAAAAGTTTAAAATAGTGAGTTACACTTTAATATGTGAAATAAATATTCCAGCAGTTTCGTTGTAGTACAATGCACAACCCTTCTTTTTTATAGGCTACTAAAATGGGTTGAGATCCGACACCAAGTGAGTTATATTTGCATGTTCACACACATAATCATGATGGAAAATCTTTCATTGATGAACGTTCCTAAATCATCCATGTAAGACTAAATCTTAATGTAATAGTTTACTTCATTCATATTTTTCAATTTAAAGTAGTTTTTGGTGTCTAATCATTTTAAGTACAATCCATTATAATTTCACTTCCACTATTACAGGAAAGATTTGAAGAAATATTACAAGAAAAAACATTATTAGAATCTGTTAATGATCAAATTGAAGCATATTACCAAGTTGTCGGAGGAGAAAAGAAGCGAAGAGTATTTGGTCTTGGATCTAAAGCAAAAGGCTACTACGGGAAAACACTTTGTGTTTCTTGTGGAAAGACTTCATCTTCAGCTTCTCATGAATCGGTAATAGCTGCAGATTTAGATTTGGATAAGTTTGTGAAGTGATTAATTCCGTACTTAAAAATCAATTTATTTCTATTTTCATTGAGAAGGTATAGAAGTTGGTATCTTCACTATCAGTTGTGACACCTCCGACTACTACTTTGGACGATCTTGATTCCTTAGATAATAATTACAATGATCTTGATCAGTTGTGATACTTTTGACAATCACTGCATTAGTTTTGATGGTCTATTTTGTTGAAATATTTAAAATTGTGCAACAAAAATATACACTTGATGGATGTGGGTTCTTTAAAGAATAGTTCATACATGTTTGGTACTATGGATTTTTTGGACATAATTGTGTTTAGATTTTACTATCTTTGGTATTGTGGATGATGTGGGTTCTTTTAAGGATAGTTGGTAGATATTTGGTGCTATGGATGTTTTGGACATAATTATGTGTTTAGATGTTGCTATGTTTGGTATTGAGGATGTTTAGAATTTTTCTATCTATATATGTGGGTTCTTCTATATGAATGTTTGATATTTTAAGAAGATTTTGCTATCTATATATGTGGGTTGTTTTATATGAAGGTTGGGTATTTGAAGAATTTTATAATATGATTTTAATATTCAAATACAAATTTAAAAGGTTTTTGGAATAAAAGTAATGATGATTGATTTAGCAACAAATTTTATCATTGCCAAAGAAAAAACATTTGCAATGGATTAAGGAAAATAATCTTTTGTCACAAAAAACTGGTGACTAAATAACAAAATTTTTAGCGATGGACTAGCAATGAAATATTTGGTCATGAAATAATCAAAATAACAAAATACAATATGAAATTAGTAACGACATTTATAAATATAACAACAAAATATTTGTTACTAGAAAATGGAAATAGATATAGGTCGTCTCTATGTCGTTGCAAAATTGACAACAAATTTTATTTTTTCCATTGCTAAATGGTTAGCAACGCGCAAAATAGCAACGACACATATTTCGTCGTTGATCCACCTCTAAATTGATATAACAACTAATATGTGTTGATTAGCGATATTTTTGGTCTGTTGCTAAATAAGAGTTTTTTTTGTAGTGGTGGTCTCTGGTCCTTATTGGACATGAGATACCTGTCACGGCCAGGCCCTGGTTTGGGTTGTGACAAAGTTGGTATCATATCTAGGTTTAGTGTCATTGCTATCCGCAAAGCCGTGTCAAATACATTTATTTTATGGGAGTGTAGCGCACCACACTTATAAAGGAGAGGCTTTGAGGCATTTAAGAATGTTTCCCTTTCTTGTTGTTCTATTTTGAGCTATAGAGTCTAAGATCTTTAAATCTCCCCTAATTTCCATATGTTTGTTTTTCAGATCATGCCTCCTAGAATATCTTCTATATAAGGGTTTTACTCACCCTAGTGTTTCTCCTTGGGTGCTCCAATTCTATTCGAGCGTAAAAAGGATAGTTCCCTTTAAATATGTATAGATTACCGCTAATTGAATAGGGTGACAGTGAAGAATAAGTATCAACTTCCTAGGATTGATGATCTTTTTGATTAGCTTCAGGGTGCTAAGTACCTTTCTAAGATTTATCTTTGATCAGGTTACCATAAGTTAAAGATTAGGGAAGTGTATATCCTAGACTGCCTTTCAAACCTGGTATGGTCATTTTTACTTTTGGGTGATGTCCTTTGATTTGATTAATGCTCCGAAGGTATTTGTGGATCTTATGAATAGAGTAATATGTCAGTTCTTATATTTTTTTGTAATTGTGTTTGTTGATGATATTTTGGTGTATTTAAAGAGTGAAATAGATCATACCGATCACCTTCACCTTGTGTTACAAACATTAAAAGATCAGCAATTGTATGCAAAGTTCTAAAAGTGTGAGTTCTGGTTAATTATTGTGACCTATCTGGGTCATGTTTCTTCTAGTAAGGGGATCATAGTGGATACACAGAAAGTTGCAATAGTTAAGAAGTGTTCTAGAACCACGACACCAATTGATATTCAGAGCTTCTTGGGTTTAGCCAGTTATTATAGGAGGTTTGTGTAAAGCTTCTCTTCTGTTGTTGGCCCATTGACTAAGTTGACTCAAAAAAAGGTGAAGTTCTTATGGTTGGATGCTTGTGAAGGTAGTTTCAAGAAGTTGAAAGATAAGTTTACTTTGGGTCTGGTTTTAACTCTACCTAAAGTTACCAATGGTTTTGTTGTTTATTGTGATACATCCTAGTAGGACTAGGTTGTGTGTTGACACAACATAGAAAGGTGGTTGGATATGCTTTTAGGCAGTTAAAGCTACATGAGAAGAACTTTCCGACTCATTATTTAGAGTTATTGGCTGTGGTTTTTTCTTTAAAGATTTGGTGCTTTTACTTGCATATGGTTTATATTGACATATTCTCAGACCATAAGAGTTTGTAATATATGTTCACCCAGAAGGAGTTGAATCTCAGGAAAAAGAGATGACCAAGTTAATCAAGGACTATGACATGAGTTATCATTATCATCCAAGTACAGCTAACGTGGTTGCTGATGCTCTTAGAAGGTTGTCCATGGGAAGCCTATCTCATGTAGATGAGGAGAAGTTAGGACTGGTGAAAGATATTCACCACTTGACTAACCTTGGAGTTCGTTTCTTAGAGTTTGGGGATGGTGTTGTTATTGTACAAGAGGTAGCGAAGTCATCTCTTAGTTCTAAGGTATAGGAAAAATAGGTCTTGGACCCTATCTTGATGCCAATCAAAGATAATGTGTTTCACCAGAAAGTGATGGATTGTGGGATTGGTGGTGATGGTATCTTGAGGTACCAATGTAGGTTATGTGTTCCAGAAGTTAATAAGTTGTGAGAACGGATTTTGGTTGAATCTCATGAGTCGAGGTACACTGTTCATCCTAGTTTGACGAATATGTATTATTACTTAAGAGAAATTTATTGGGGAAATAACTTGAAGAGGGATGTGGCCATGTTTGTGTCCAAGTGTATGATTTGTCAACAAGTAAAGATGGAATACCTGAGGCCTGGTGGTCTTTGTCAAGAGATTCAGTTGCTCATATGGAAATGGGAAGTGATTAATATAAATTTTTTTACTGTTCTTCCGCGGTCCCGTCATCAATTTGAATCTATTTAGTTCATCATTGATAGAATGACTAAGTCCGCTTATTTCTTGCCAATAAGGACTAATTATTCGATAGAGGATTATGCTATGCTTTTCATTGAGGAGATCGTGAAGTTGCTTGGTGCTCCAGTTTCTATCATATCTGATCCAGGTACTCAGTTCTTATCTCACTTTTAGCGTTCCTTTAAGAGAGGTTTGGGGACTATGATGAACTTAGAACCATTTTCCACCCGTAGATGGATGGAAAAATGAAGAGGATGATATAGATTTTGGAATATACATTGAGGTCTTGTGTAATCAATTCTAGTGGTAGTTAGGTTGACCATTTGCCTCTTGTTGAGTTTTTGTATAATAATAGCTATCACTTGAGTATTGGGATGGCCCCATTTGAGGCTTTGTATGGTAGGAGTTGTAGGTCCTCGATTGGGTGGTTTGAGGTTGGCAAAAATAGGTTTTATAGTTAAGACATGGTTTACCAAGCTATGAAAAAGGTGAAGGTAATTCAGGAAAACGTAAGACCGCCCAAAGTCACCAAAAGTCACTCATAGTTTAGTGTGGAAAATTCGGTGTTCTTGAAGGTATTTTCCATGAAGGGAGTGATATAAAGAGGAATGAAGGGGAAGCTTAGTCCCCAGTATATTGGACTTATTTGTATTTTGAGGCGAGTAGGCAAAGTGGTGTATGGGTTGGAATTTCCTGGGAGCTTGGGTTCTATTCATCTTGTCTTCCATGTGTCAATGTTGAAAAAGTGTATGGGCAATCCTTCCTTGGTTGTTCCTTTGGAAAGTGTGGGAGCTTTGAATTTTTTGTCCTATGAGGAATTCCCAATTGCGATCTTGGATTGGCAAGTTTGTCGATTCCGAGCAAAGGACGTGGCTTCGGTAAAGGTTCTCTGGAGGAATGAAAAGTATAAAGAAGGTACTTGGGAAGCCAAAAAGGACATGAAATTCAAGTACTCATTCTTGATTCCTACTTTGAATAATCGTGCGAAAGGTATGTGTATTCAATAACATCTTATTTTCTGACTTTGTTAAAGGAAATATGAATTTCTTGATATCTTTGTTTTTTGTCTTTGTAAAAGGTAAGTGTGGTTGTGTTCGGAGTTGAATCGTGAAAATTAATGCCTTGTCTCATCATTAAAGGATTAATGATCCTAAGGGGGGGGGGAGAATGTAACACCCTGAATTCTTAGTCATTAAAAAATTTTAAAATTTTATTCTCACTGTCACAACTATGACTCTTCCAGTGAGTCGTAGAGAGTCTTGAGGAGTCATTAGATGTAAATCGTAGCCTGACAGGTGTGTTTTGCAAAGTTTTCTATTCTAAGTATGAGTGGCTCCTAATTAATCATATAGACTCATTACGAGTCGTGATGTCCAAACCGTAGTCAAACTAGTGTATGTTCCAAGTGTTTCGATCCTGGTGACGACTAGGACCCTATGAGTCTTAGGGACCCCTATCGATTCGTATAATGTAAGTCATAGGGTCAATGATATGTGTTCCTAATAACGTTATCTTGTCTACGACTCATCATCCACGAGTCATAAGGTATCGTTAGGAGTCGAGTGTGACCCCCAGTCATTGACGATAATTTTTTAGCTTTTGAGTTAAGGGAAATTTAGATAATTCTCTTCTTACCCAATTATAATCCCTTTATCCATAAAGCTTTAAAAGAGGTTATTTCTTATTAATATAATGGTAAAAACACACTCTCTTCTCTCTAAATTCTCTTAACCAAGATACTTAGGGTTTCCAAAAAGTTTATTAGTTAGAGCTCTCAAGGACAAATTCTCTTCGTAAAACTTGGTATTTTAGGAAAGTATCTCTTCCCCAACACATATTTTGTTAAAAGGATGTGTTTAAATTGTTACCTATGTGGTTTAATTGTTGGTTTTTGGATATGGGTTGAGGGTTTTGAATGACTGTTGTTTATGTGCTGTTTCATGTCTACATATGCATTAATTATGTTTTAATTAGTGGTTTCGAAATCAATTTTATGCGTGGGTATGGTGAATAAACTAGGGAATTGAGATTTCCCCAATTTTTGTAAATATTGACAATTGAATTGGTAATAGCCCCAACCCAATTTGGTGAAAGTGGTTTTGAGTATGAGTAAAATTGTATTGAACTATTTTCATACAATCATATCATATAAAGAGGTTATTGAATCATGATGGTTAGATTTAATGAACAAAGGGTGTCATTCTCCAAAGTCAATAGATTTATGATGGCATGTTGATGTTACCTTGCAAGTGTAGTTGGTATGACAATACCAACAATATATGCCTAAATATGTATTATGGTTCAATGAATGAGAATGCATGATATATGTTTTAATGGGGATTAAAAGAGGGTTGTGTAGCTGAGTCCTGAAAGTGAAGGTCTTAAAGGACCAATACTAGAAACTGCAGTTGCCGATGCGGGGTCTAAATGTCTGGGTGATTCGAGTCCCTCTTATTTTATGATTGGAGGTTCGAGTCCCCATATTATATCACATGATTGGGTTCTTAATCCACCTTGGTATGCCAGGAGTTTTGAGTACGCTATGGTGCATAAGATCCTCTGGTTCGTGCGGCTACACAAACTGGGGCCCTTCCGGCTAGGGAAGAGATGGAACCATATAGCCTGTGGGTTCCTTCTTATGAAGGTTGAGCTACACAAATACAGGTTGAAGTTTTAAAGTGCTTTTAAGCCTTGTACCCTATCTCGACATGTGATATATATATATATATATATATATATATACATTTGATTATGTGCATTAGATTTGAGTTTGAATTGTTGATCATGGCATTATGGTATCCTTATCCCCGAGTTACATGATAGTGCTCAACGCACTAAGCGTCTTTGGATGTTGTATCCCTATATGATGTAGACACTGGAGATACTTCTACTTTTCCTGTGTAGTGTTAGATGGATAGGCTTGGATCTTCGGTCATTGGTGGTGAAGTGATGAGATTTTATTCTTTGGAAGAATTGGACATTTCATCTTCTTCCATTCATAGATTAGAATTGAGAGTTTACATTATTATTAACATTGTCATTGTCATTGTCATTGTCATGGTCAGGGGCATGTCCAGATGCTTTATTGATTTTGATTTTGTTAGAAGGCTTTATGGATTATTGAGGACTTCGGTTATGTTGGTTGGTTATTTTTGGTCAGTTACCAGATAACGATTTTAGACATGTATTAAATTCTATGATCTTATCCTATTATATCTTATTATATGTTTGGAATTTATTCGATCTTTGTTGGAATTGAGATACCTGGCATGACTAGGCCCTAGTTTGGGTCGTGACAGTGGCATAACACATGTAGGAAGTCATGTAAGAAATGAATTGGCTATGTAGGATGCCACATAAGACACATGTGTCTACTTGCTCAAATTTATTTAAGTTTAAGTGCCTATTTGTTCAAACCCAAAGTTAGAGGACATAGATAGAAATTGAAGCTAAGTTAAAAGGCACATTTATGTAAAATGCCTCTTAAATATTGTTAGGACTACAGAATGGATGTCTTAAACAAAACCCTAATCATAGACATCATGAGAAAAGTATTTACTAATAAAAGAGGTTAAGTCAATTTATTGGAGGTCAAGGACACGCATCTCAATTTAACTTGTTAAGATGAAACACTGGTAGTTGAATATTATCAAGTCGATAAGTAAGTACAGAGCTAGAATGATAAAATGAGTAATTATCACATAACAACCATCGTGAAGATCTTTTGATTTTTCTATATTTCAATCAGTTTATACCTCTCATAGTTCCTTCCTAGTACTTGTCAGCTATGGGAGTGGGTGGCATGATTTTTGGGTATTTGGTTGATGTTTATATGACTTTTTTTTTAAATTATAGATGGTTTTTAAGTTGATATAATTGACCTTGGTCAATATTTGGTGATTCGATCGTCATATGAGAATTTTATCAGTTCCATCAGCTCTAGAATATCGAATTTTGGTTAGTAGTATGTTTACTTTAGGTCCGAAGGCTTTCGGTGTAATTTTGGATATTTAGATGTGAACTTGGTTTTAAGTTATCTAGAGTTGATTTTGGGTAAAACTCATTGATAATGACCTGGTTTATGATTTTGATGGTTTCATTAACTCTGCAATGCTTAATTTAATCTAATAGCTAAGTAGGGTCATTTTTTAGGGGTTCCAAACTTATGCTGATAAATATGTTAGGGAGTTTTTGCCTTAAGATTTTTTGTTAAGTTGTTGTTACTGGTGCAGGACAAATCCTTTTTTTGAGTTCGCAAGGAAAGAATCAAGTTTATAAAGAATTGGATTCTCTAATAATCCCATTCATGGGGGTGGTGCTGCATTCGCAAATAGAACTTTAGCTCTTGTAGGGGTATGGCATTTTGGACTTTTCAATTGTGGAGTCTCGATAGTGTTTGCAATAGACCAGGTTCGATCCATCGCATTTGCAACAATCTAGTTGCATTCACAAAGAGGAGGGGCCCTAACAGCTTTAAATAATCTTTTTTTTTGGATTTAACCTATTTTCACCATTTTTAAAGATTAGACCTTGGCTTAGGGAGTATCAAAGTGTGGTTTTTGTGCTTTCACCCATTGGTATGTTCCCAAAGCTCAATTTCATAATTCTCCACTAATTTCCCCTATGATTTTAGCTTCAATCCATATTTTAAACCTTGAACTTTGGAGTTTTCTTAGTAAACTTAAATAATGATATTTGATAATTTCTAACTTCATTTCAACTCAATTTTTTTTTTAAAAAATCATATTTAAGTTCCTTGTGTTATGGGTAAATTAATTTTCTACAAAAATTCTAGTTTGTCCTTTTATTTTTAAAATTGATCTTTTAGGGGAACTTTTTAGATCTAGAACAAAAATGTTTTAATATGTGTATTACTGGACTCATATTTAAGTGTAGAAGTTATTTTGATAGATTGGAAGCATTCTAAGTCGCTTGAAACGGAAAACTTCACCTTGAGTGTTTCGAGTTTGAGTATTGGCTTTGAGGTAGGTTATGTGTAACTCTCTTTAGACTTAGCTTGAGTGGGAACTTATTGGGTAAAATATTTTATGGAATGAATAATTTACCCATTCTTGCATTAATTGAAGTGTTCACTTTGGTAGTGAGTTGATTTCATCCTTATTACTTTGGTACTAAATAATGCTGGATTTTTATCATTTTGATGCCTGTGAGATGGCTTATACTGTGATTCATTGAACTTTGGGAGCATTTCTTCATACTTGATTCTTATTGGACCAATTTCATGAATTCTTTTATTATAATTGAGTATCTGTAATACCCCGGGAAATTTTTCATTGAAATTTTGTGCGTAAACGTGTTGGGTTCTATCTTCTAGAATGAATTATAAATTTTTCGTGCGGAATGTCTTAGATTATGACCCACAATTGCATAGAGTATTGAATAATCTTTCCAACGATATGTGGATCATCCAAAACGGACACCCGAGCGATGAGTTATGAACATTCCGATCGAATCATGAATAGTAGTGAACAGTAAAAGATGCAGGAAAAAGTACTGAGGCCTGGAGTATTTTTGTTCCAACTTTAAATGATCATAACTCCTTGTACATAATGATCTGTGCAATCTACTATATATCAACGGAAAGCTCTGCGAGTCCTCTTTCCAATGAAATTGGTTTCATCCAATTTGTTTATCGAAGCAAAAAGTTATGGTCGATCTACTTCAGCCTATCAAAAGTGAATTTTTGGGTCAACTTCAAACGATCATAGCTCCTCGTACACAATGATCTGGGTGAGATACTATATATCAAAGGAAATCTATGAGAGTGCTCTTTCTAATGAAATTGGTTTCATCTAATTTAGATATCAGAGTAAACTGTTATGGTTGATCTACTTCAGACAATCAAAATAGTCCACCAAAGGACAGATTCGAGAATTATTTGATTTTTAGGGGCGTTTTGGTCACTCCCCCTCACCCAAAATCCATCTCAACCCTATATTAAAGCCTATTAGAAGCATTATATGTTATATTTCATCAAATTTCTTCAAAAAGAAAACCCTAAGCTCCTACATCCAACTTTAAGAACCTCCAAAGTTCACCATTAATTCTACAAATTTATTCAAGATTCCAAGTTCCTAGATTAAGAACTCCAAGAACTATCATTCAAAGGCATGATTAACATCTAAAAAATGAGTATCAATCTAAAGTTCATCATTCAAGGTATATGGGTTTTTTTAACAAGAACTCTCTTTCGTTCTTGTGCCCAAAAGTATTTTTCTTTACAAAGGCATGATTTTTATTTGATTTTTATGAATTTGAAGCATGAACCCATATCTTATGATGATTATTATGAAATCTTGATGTTTATGATTTTGAAAGATGAATTTACATGTATGGAGATATAAAGCATGAAT
>NC_061113.1:87204085-87205236 GCF_002878395.1 Capsicum annuum
AATTTGAAGCATGAACCCAGATCTTATGATGATTATTATGAAATCTTGATGTTTATGATTTTGAAAGATGAATTTACATGTATGGAGATATAAAGCATGAATCTTGAACAATATTTTTCATGATTTTGATATTTGGATCATGAATCCCTATTGGAAATTGTGTTTTTTTCAGAAAATGTGTGTTATAATCAAGTTGACGTTGAATATTTGAGATATTTTGAATGATTTGACCTTTTGGTCTTAATGGAGTTGTTTTGAACTCGAGTGTGAAAGAAATCCACAACGTGGTTGATTTTGATAGATGGGAAGCATGATGGCTCCGGATGTATATTTATATATTACTGAAATTGTTTTATTGTGGATTATCTTTGAAATGATCTGAGCTACATCCGGGAGAAATCTTTAGCACCGAGTGGGAGGTATAAAGTGACCTTACTTCCCTAGAACTACGTGCCCCCGTAGGAGTGAGCCAGAAGCTAATTTATATAGTGATTACTAGTTTGTGTGGATTTGATATTGATAGTCCTACTCTGATGGCAAGGATAGGACAGCTCTCCCCAATGTGGGTTGTACGTTGGACTCCATGTAGCTTACATGGTTTATGTCAGTTATAGGATCTCCCAGTATGTGTGTGTTTCCTTGTGTTTATGGTGAATGGTGAAGTGATTTGAAAGTAGAATTGTGAAAGTTATTCTTTCGAAAGATTTAAATGATATTTACATTATGAGAATTAATATTCTTGAAGAACTGAAAGTGATTGACAAATTATATGATGACTCACATGTGTTATTGTACTTATTTTATCCTCTCATGATTATGATGATTTTCTTCGGGCTATGTGAGTCTTTCATACATCCTGCATATTTCTTATAAATATTTATGATGATAATGTTTATGGAACTACATACACCCCCATATACTTGGTTCCTTTCCATGATACTGACCCATATCTTCGGATTTGGGCTGCATTTTCTTAAAATATAGGTTCAGGTGCTCAGTTCCAGGTTCGATAGTGATTCTTTGGGCATGCTATTCTACATCCTCTGTTGTGGTGAGTCCTCATGTTCCGAGGACGTGATGTCTGATGTTGGTTTGATGGAATTGTTTACATTTGATAACTGAGTATGAGTCAGTTGGGGCATGTCTCAATG
>NC_061113.1:87205336-87329645 GCF_002878395.1 Capsicum annuum
TTTGTGGTGAGTCCTCATGTTCCGAGGACGTGATGTCTGATGTTGGTTTGATGGAATTGTTTACATTTGATAACTGAGTATGAGTCAGTTGGGGCATGTCTCAATGGCTCGCTGGTTTTATTGATTTTCTTAGAGGCTTTTCAGACTAGTATAGATGTTGGGAGTTGATTAATAAGTCGTATTTTGTTATTTTTCTAAAATTCTTTTATTGTTGGATGATGATTACTCTGTTGATATTCGAGGCTTATTTATGGAAACCCCGTTGATTTGTGTTAAACTGAATGAAAATGGCTCAAAGGGTTAACTTGGGGCTACTCGTAGCCTCAAGCATCGTGTAACGCTTTGGGACCCATTTTCTAGGGCGTTACAAACTTGGTATCAGAGCCTAAGGTTTTAAGGTGTCCTAGGGAGTTGGACAAGCCGCGTTAAGTAGAGTCTTGATCATCGGTGTGTAGCGCGCCACATCTATGAGCAAGAGGCTACAAGACATTTTGGGAATATGTGTGATTCTTTCTTTCAGAAGTCTATCATGCTTAAAATGTCTCTCTCTGCTATTGAGTCATTCTCTCCTCTTTCAAAAATATGCCTCCACGTCGACCAAAAAGAAATAATGATGGTCAGCAACCTCAGCCCACTGACCCGTTGAATAAAAATATGTCTCATACTGAATTTCAGGCAGCTTTTCAGGTGCTGGCCCGAGCTGTTACTACAAATGTTCAGGCCAACCCAGCCCCGACTCCACAGTAGCAGGGAGGTAATTCAGCTGCTTCCAGGATCCGTGACTTCATGCGGATGAATCCGCCAGAATTCTATGGGTCCAAGTCTGATGAGGATCCACGATTGTTTTTAGAGGAGGTGCGGAAGATTACTCAGGTGATGCATGTATCTAAGGAACATAGTGTGGAGTTGGCTGCGTATAGGTTGAAAGACCTTGCTTATGACTGGATTGTTGCTTGGAGGAAAGGTAGAGGTGAGGGAGCTATCCCTACAACTTGGTAAGAGTTCTAGGATGTATTCCTAGATAAGTTTTTCCCTTTAGAGATGATGGAGGCGAAGGTAGAAGAGTTTATGAACCTACGACAGGGCTCTATGACTATTAGGGAGTACTGTCTAAAGTTCAATCAGTTGGCCAAGTATGCTCCTGACTTAGTGGCTGATAATCGGGCTAGTATGAGTAAGTTTGTGATTGAAGTGTCTAGTTATGTGGTTAAGGAGTGTAGGTCTGCTATCCAGAGTAGTAAGATGAATCTTTCTAGGTTGATGACTCATGCCCAATATATTGAGAAAGATAAGATTAAGGAGAGAGATAAAATGAGAGGGAATAAGAGAGCTAGGTCCAAGCAGCACGGACATGGTCAGACTAGATCGTAGGGAGGGAGTCACCCTCATTATCAGGATTGTTCTTCTATCGCAGTACCATCATCTGCTAGCACTCCCGTGCCTAGAGGTAGGTAGGAGCAAGGTAGCAGGTCATATGAATCCAGGTCCTAGTACAGTACTGGCAGTAAGCCAAATCGTCCCCTGTGTCCTAAGTGTGGTAGGGCTTGTTGGGGTGAGAAGAGGGGTTGTTTCCGGTGTGGTGACATGGGTCACAGAGTTAGATATTGTCCACAGGATGGACAAGGGCGTCGTGACTATCGCCCTCAGACCCAGACTTAGACTATTAGTGCTCCAGTTCTAGCGACTCGCCCAGCTCCAACTCAGGGCACCTCTTCTAACAATACTAGCGGGCAGGGCCAGAATAGATTCTATGCTTTACCGTCCCACTAGGAATAGGAGGACTCTCCCGATGTTGTTACTGGTATGCTTCATATATTTCAGTTTGATGTGTATGCTTTGTTAGATCCTGGATCCAGTTTCTCATATGTTACACCTTTGATTGTTGTGAATTTTAAAATGAGTCCTGAGATTATTCCTGAGCCTATCCCAGTTTCTACCCTAGTGGTTGATTTGATAGTAGCCCAGAAAGTGTATAAAAAGTGTCCTGTTACCGTTCTTCATACAATCTTATTGGCTGATTTGATTGAGTTAGACATGGTAAATTTTGATGTGATTTTGGGTATGGACTAGCTGTATTCTTCTTATGCCTTTATTGATTGTCGGACCCGAGTGGTCAAGTTTTAGTTTCTGGGTGCATCTGTGTTTGAGTGGTCTGGGAATTCTGTGTCACCCAAGAGTTATTTTATCTCTTACCTCAAAGCTAGAAAGCTTATTTCCAAGGGGTGTATTTACCATTTGGTTAGAGTCAAAGACACTAAGTCTGAGACTCCAACTCTTCAGTCTGTTAACGTCGTCAATGAGTTTTCTGATGTCTTTACGGATGATCTCCCAGGGATACCTCCTGATAGAGAGATAGAGTTCGGGATTGATCTTCTTCTCGATACTCAGCCCATTTCTATTCCTCCTTACCGTATGGCCCCTGCAGAACTTAAGGAGTTGAAAGAGCAACTCAAAGATCTACTAGATAAGGGTTTCATAAGGCTAGTGTTTCTCGTTAGGTTGCTCCTGTGTTGTTTGTGAGAAAGAAAGATGGCTCTTTGCGTATGTGCATTGATTACCTCCAACTAAATGAAGTCACCATAAAAAATAAGTACCTCTTTCTAGAATAGATGATTTGTTTGACCAATTGCAATGTCCAAGTTATTTCTCAAAGATAGACCTTCATTCCGGCTTTTATCAACTCAAAGTTAGGGAATGTGACATACCGAAAACCGCTTTTTGAACTTGTTATGGCCATTTTGAGTTTCTTGTTAGGTCTTTCGGGTTAACTAATGCCCCAACAGCTTTCATAGACCTCATGAATTGAGTGTTCAGACCATATCTGGATATGTTTGTCATAGTGTTCATCGATGATATACTGGTGTACTCCCATAGTGGGATGAACATTTTGATCATCTCCAAACTGTCTTGCAAACCCTTAGAGATCACAAGTTGTTTTCCAAGTTCAGTAAGTGTGAGTTTTGGTTAAGGTCAGTTGCTTCTCTGGGTTATATCATTTCTTCCGAGGGTATTAGAGTTGATCCCCAAAAGATCGAAGCTGTTAGAAATTGGCCTAGACCTATTTCTCTGATTGATATTCGAAGTTTCTTGGGTTTAGCTTGCTATTACCACCATTTTGTTGAGAGTTTCTCCTCTATAGCATCTCCTATGACTCAATTGACCCAAAAGAAAGTGAAGTTCTTGTGGTCCAAATCCTGTGAGAAGAGTTTTCAGGAGTTGAAGACTAGACTCACTTCAGCCCCGGTTTTGACTTTGCCTGATGGTGTTGATGGTTTGGTGGTGTACTATGTTACTTCGAGAGTTGGGTTGGGTTGTGTATTGATGCAGAAGGGCAAGGTGATAGCTTATGCTTCTAGAAAGTTGAAACCCCATGAGAAAAATTACCCCACCCATGACCTTAAGTTGGCTGCTATTGTGTTTGCTTTGAAAATTTGGAGACACTATTTGTATGGTGCCCATGTTGATGTTTTCACTGATCATAAGATTCTGCAGTATATGTTTACCCAGAGATAATTAAATCTTTGGTAGAGACGATGGTTAGAATTGTTAAAGGACTATGATATGAGTGTGTTGTACTATCCGGGCAAGGCCAATGTTGTGGCGGATGGCCTAAATAGAGTGTCCATAGGTAGTGTTTCATATATGGTAGAAGGTGAGAAAGAGTTGGCTCGTGATGTACATCGTTTGGCTAGATTGGGGGTAAGGTTGTTTGACTCTGCTAAAGGTAGTATAGGGGTTCAGAGTAGTTCCGAATCCTCCTTGGTTTCGGAAGTGAAGAAAAAGTAATACTTAGATGCTAGTTTGGTCAGACTGAAGGAGTCAGTCAAGGACCAAAAAGTAGAGGTTTTCTCCTAAGGGGGAGATGGTGTGTTGAGATTGCAGGGTAGATTGTGTGTCTCGAATGTTGATGATCTGAGACAGATGATTATCGCTGAAGCGCATGGGGTGCGATATTTTATTCATCCTGGTACCACCAAGATGTACCAAGACTTACGAGAAATCGATTAGTGGAGTGGCATGAAGAAAGACATAGCAGCGTTTGTAGCTAAGTGTGCAACATGCCAACAGGTTAAGGTTGAACACCAAAGACCTGGTGGTATGATGCAAGAGTTTAGCATTCCCACCTGGAAGTGGGAAGAGATAAATATGGACTTCGTGATTGGTTTACCACCTTCCTGACGCCATCATGATTCCATTTGGGTTGTGGTTGATAGGTTGACTAAGACTGCTTATTTTTTCCCTGTTCATACTTCATATACTACTGAGGATTATGCTAGATTTTATATCCGAGAGCTAGTCAGACTGCATGGAGTTCCCTTATCTATCATTTTGGATAGGGGTACTCAGCTCACTTCGTAATTTTGGAAAGATTTTCAGAAGGATCTTGGTACCTAAGTGGTTTTGAGTTTTTCTTTTCATCCGCAGACTAATGGTCAGGCTGAGCGGACCATCCAGACCTTAGAGGATATGTTGAGAGCTTGTGCGCTTGACTTTAAGGGAAGTTGGGATGGTCACTTACCATTGATAGAGTTTGCTTACAATAATAGTTTCCACTCTAGTAATGGCATGGCTCCGTTTGAAACCTTATATGGGAGGAAGTGTAGATCACCCATAGGTTGGTTAGAGGTGGGTGAGGCGGCTGTAAGTGGTCTTGATTCGGTATTTGAGGCTATGGAAAAAATTAAGTTGATTAGGGAAAGGTTGAAAACTGCGCAGAGTCATCAGAAGTCATATGCAAATGTTAGAAAGAGAGACCTTGAGTTTGAAGTGGGTAACCTAGTGTATCTACAAATTTCACCCATGAGGGGGGTGAAGAGATTCAGAAAGAAGGGGAAGCTTAGTCCCCATTATTTTGGGCCTTACAAAATTCTTAGTCGTGTTGGTAAAGTAGCTTATGAGGTCGATTTGCCTTCCGAGTTATCCTCTGTTCATCCAATATTCCATGTCTCCATGCTTAGAAAGCATATTACCGATGCTGTGGTAGTGGATTCCTCTGTGAGTGCTGACATTTAAGAAAATCTTTCTTTTGATTAGATTCCTGTTGAGATTCTTGATTTCAGTGTCCGAAGACTAAGGAACAAAGAAGTTCCCTTAGTAGAGGTATTGTGGCGGAACCAATCTGTTGAGGGTGCAACTTGGGAAGCTGAGGCGGATATGCAATTCAAGTACCCGCACCTATTTTCTGCGAACTCCGATCAAGCCAAAGGTACCGTTATTTCCTAAATCATGCACTTTTGATAAAAGTTACAGGAAATCAGCTGTCATTTATTATGTGTTCAGCTGTAGTTTCTTGAATTTATGCATTCTATGTTGCATTCGGAGTGACAAACGATGTGGTAATAAGTCTAACGAATGGTTTCAGCTGTATTCTTTATTCCCTATCTAATCTTGTCACGTCTAGCATCATTTGAGGATGAATGTTTCTAATGGGGGATGATGAAATACCCCGGGAATTTTTTTTTGAAATTTTGTGCGTAAACGTGTTGGGTTCTATCTTCTAGAATGCATTATAAATTTTATGCATGGAATGTCTTAGATTATGATCCGCCATTGCGTAGAGTATCGAATAATCTTTCCAACGATACATGGATCATCCAAAACGGACACCCGAGCGACGTTATGAACATTCCGATCGAACCGTGAATAGTAGTGAACAGTAAAATGTGCTGGAAAAAGTACTGAGGCCTGGGGTATTTTTGCTCCAAATTTAAACGATCATGACTCCTTGTACATAATGATCTGGGTGATCTACTATATATCAACGGAAAGCTCTGCAAGTCCTCTTTCCAATGAAATTGGTTTCATCCAATTTGTCTTTCGGAGCAAAAAGTTATGGTCGATCTATTTCAGCCTATCAAAAGCGAATTTTTGGGTCAACTTTAAATGATCATAACATCTCGTACACAATGATCTGGGTGAGATATTATATATCAATGGCAATATATGAGATTCCTCTTTGTAATGAAATTGGTTTCATCCCATATGGATATCAGAGTAAAACATTATGATTGATCTACTTCAGACTATCAAAATAGTCTATCAAAGAACAGATTCAAGAATTATTTGATTTTTAGGGGCATTTTGGTCATTCTCCCTCACCCAAAATCCATCCAAACCCTATATTAAAGCCTATTAAGCATTATATATTATATTTCATCAAATTCCCTCAAAAAGAAAACCCTAAACTCCTACATCCATCTTCAAGAACCTCCAGAGTTCACCATTAATTCTGTAAATTTATTCAAGATTCCAAGTTCCTAGTTGAAGAACTCCAAAAACCATCATTCAATGGCACGATTAACATCTCAAAAATGAGTATCGATCTAAAGTTCATCATTCAAGGTATGTGGGGTTTTTCAACAAGAACTCTCTTTCGTTCTTGTGCCCAAAAATAATTTTCTTTACAAAGGCATGATTTTTATTTGATTTTTATGAATTTGAAGCATAAAGCCATATCTTATGATGATTATTATGAAATCTTTATGTTTATGATTTTGAAAGATGAATTTACATGTTTGGAGATGTAATGCATGAATCTTGAAAGATATTTATCATGATTTTGATATTTGGGTCGTGAATCCCCATTGGAAATTGTATTTTTTTTGAAAGTGTGTGTTATAAGCACGTTGATGTTGAATATTTGAGATATTTTTAATGATTTAACCTTTTGGTCTTATTGGAGTTGTTTTAAACTCGAGTGTGAAAGAAATCCACAACATGGTTGATTTTGATAGATGGAAAGCATGATGGCTCCCGATGTGTATTTATATATTACTGAAATTGTTTTATTATTGATTGTCTTTGAAATGATCTGAGCTAAGTCCAGGAGAAATATTTAGCACCGAGTGGGAGTTATAAAGCGACCTTACTTCCCTAGAACTACGTGGCCCCATAGGAGTGAGCCTGAGGCTGATTTATATAGTGATCACTAGTTTGTGTGGATTTGATATCGATAGTCCTACTCCGATGGCAAGGATAGGACGGCTCTCCCCAATGTGGGTTGTACGTTGGACTCCACGTAGCTCACATGGTTTATGTCGGTTATAGGATCTCCCAGTGTGTTTGTGTTTCCTTGTGTCTATGGTGAATGGTGAAGTGATTTAAAAGTGGAATTGTGAAAGTCATTCTTTCGAAAGATTTAAATGATATTTACATTATGAGAATTGATATTCTTGATGAAGTGAAAGTGATATTTACATTTATGATGATGATGTTTATACAACTGCATACACCCCCATATACTCAGTTCATTTCTATGGTACTGACCCACATCTTTGGATGTGGGCTGCATTTTCTCAGAATGTAGGTTCAGGTGCTCAGTTCCAGGTTCGATAGTGATTCTTCGGGCACACTATTCTACATTCTTTGTTGTGGTGAGTCCTCATGTTCCGAGGATGTGATGTCTAATGTTGGTTTCATAGAATTATTTACATTTGATAACTGAGTATGAGTCAGTTGGGGCATGTCTCAATGGCTCGCTGGTTTTATTATTTTCTTAGAGACTTGTCAGACTAGTATAGATGTTGGTAGTTTACTAATAAGTTGTATTTTGTTATCTTTCTGAAATTCTTTTATTCTTGGATGATGATTACTCTATTGATATTTGAGGGTTATTTATGGAAACCCCATTGATTTGAGTTGAACTGAATAAAAATGGCTCAAAGGGTTATCTTAGGGCTACTCGTAGCCTCAAGCACCGTGTGACGCTTCGAGACCCATTTTCTGGGGCGTTACAGTATGACATTATCTTGTACATGCATAATCATTCATTTCATGGTTTATGGAACTGGTACCACTAAGAAATCTTGATTTTTGAAAGAAGTAAAATGATTTTACTTCTGGTTTGAGTTTGGATCACAAATATTTGATGAGAGATGATTTTGTATTAAAATCTCATGAATCTCCTATGGATTATATCCTTGAGATTAAGCTCGAAAAGTGCATAACAATACACATAATCATTGCATAACATCCCATCACATTGCATTGTATTGTACTACTTTACTCCTACCAATTCATTTTATGATGATTTGTGCTATTATGCTTGATACTAAACTTTTGGGACTTTTCTGCGTGCATGTTGCTTATATAAATATAATTCTTTACTTGATATATTTGTCTACTTAAGATCAATCGGTTGATGATGCCTATAAAGTAAAGTAGACTATACTCACTCTTGCTTAATTTTTGGTATAGATCCTAGAACAAGTGCTCCCGGTGGGCCCTAATTGTGCAGTTTATGATAGCCTATCAACAGAGGTCTCCAAACTTCATACATCTTGCTTGTATGCCTTTACTTTTACCAGAGATATTGTTGTATGTGGTTATTCATAGATATTGCTTTCTATATTAGAATCGCTCAATAGTCACGATTCTTTCTTGGGTTTGACTTGTATTTTTTGATTGTTGGTTTGATGTTGGATAGGTTTTGATTTTAGTATTAAACTTTGTTGTCATTATTTATCTCCTGAATTGATTATTTTCTACGTTGTGTTCATGCTTACCCACCATGTTTAGGTCGGGTTAGGTGCTATCACGACCTTGGAATTTTTTGTTGAGGCATAGTAAGTCAAAGAAGCCGAAAAACTTCACTAGCATGTGCAACTGCTCAATTTAGAGAAGTGAGCCTTGGTATGAGAACGTCGAAACCAAAGTTACTTATAATAAAAAATTGGTTAAGAATCAGGAAAACTTGGAGAGCGAAAATATGATGCAATGTTGTTGTATTTCTTGAAATTAGAATGCCTCTACAAATTTAGGAAATAAACTATTTATAAATTACAAGGATGAGGTATTAAGCAATACGAAAGCTACGCTCAAGCCCCAAAGTACTACATGTCAATGAACATTGGACACGTAGTAATGCTGTTAGTGGTGCCAACCAATATCCTTTGTCATGTTTAGTCAATTTATAAAATAATATTCAGGTGTTTGTCTTTTTCTATCCTTTGTCATGTACATGAGTTATTTGCCACTATCATGTCATCGAGGGGCAATTCTCTTGAGACAAATCCTGCTAGCTTCCTCTCCATCTTTTTAGACCTTACCACTACGTATCTTTTGATACACTCAAAATATACCTCAGATAATGTAACATGATCTTATTCAAATATAGTAACTCAACATGATTGGGATTGAATACCACATAGAAAAAGGAGAAAACAATTATAGATTAAACGAGTATCATATTGATGGTCTAATTTATCCCGTAAGAATTGAAGATAATTTGTACAACTAAAACTAAAATTGAAGTAAAAATTAAAAGCTGTAAACTTATAAGATTAAAGCACTACAACTGTGTCTCTATAATGGGATGCTTAGCTCACTAATTTTCATACAAATAAATAAACTTTAAATTTTAGTTATGCACTTAGTCATGATACCATATCTCAATATTTTTCAAGTGTTGAACAATTATTACAATGTGATGTTCCCACTACTACATGAGTTATTTAAATAAAATTGACTAATAATGCCATGTAAATTCGACCTAACCCTTAACAAAAATTTTAAACAAGTTAAATGTCTTGAGTTAATGAGATTTTTCTTTTACTAAATACTTAATTTTCTTTCCTATAAAGCTAAGATATTATGACGTAGGTTTCTATTTGCAACAACCAATTAAGAGTTAAGAATGAGAAGAAGATTGATGTAATGACTTAATTTTTGGTGATTTGTGTGAAATATTTATTTTTATGTGATTTAATTATTTTACCCTTCTCCGTGGTTACATCGCAGTATTTTTGAGTTGTGTGGATGATTGGCATGGTTCCCAATGTATTTGGTGTGTTTTGTATGAGATTGTAGTTTTTGATGGTCTTGAAGGATTATTAGTTTACTATAATCAACATCTTTTGATTTGTGCATCAAATGGCTAAACGAACTACATCAGCAGATCCAGAATGTCAATTATAGGTTGGTAACATAATTGTTGTGGTTTTACCATTTTTGTATCTCATCTGGATCCTCGATTTAAAAAGTTATGAATTTGGGTCTTGAGGGTCAAAGTGAAAATGATATTTTTTCAAAAATTTGATATTGCTATTAAGTCTGAAGCATCAAATTTAGTTGGATAGTATAGTTTATTTGCATACTCGGGATTCCAAATGAATCTCGAGGGGTCTACGGAGACTTGAAATTGTCCAAGTCTCTAGCTGGTGCACTGGCTTAAGAGATTCTTTGGTCTCTTAAGTGACTTGTACTGATATCCAAAGTGTCGCCTAAGTGACACCAGGCTCTCTTGAGTGATTTTTCCGTAAGCGATGGCCTGGTCGCTTAAGTGACACTGGTGTACCAGACGTATATAGCTTAGCTTAAGTGATAGCTAAGATGCTTACACAATGAGTAGGGCTCATTTAAGTGACACCTGGTCGCTTAAGTGATAGCCACTTAAGCGACCCAGTAGTCACTTAGGCGATGCTTAGGTGGATTACATCCTTATTTTTGAGATTTTTACACCATTTTCGAGACTTAGAGCTTAGGGTTTGAGTTTTTGAGCATTTTCTTCCATTTTAAAGATATAAGATCCAAATCCCTATTTCAATAGTTTTCCTTTGATTTCTATCAATTAAATCTTGTTTAGAGTCGGATTTAAAGGTGGAATTTGGGGGTTTTGGCCCCGAAGGTCCAAATTAGCATTTCCTTAATTCAAACTTCAATTTCAACTCCTTCTTACTTGGGTTTTCTCCTATGAGTTCCTTTAGTCTTGTAAAATATTTTTTTGGACTAAAATCCCAATTTTACCCTTCTTTTTTAAATAACCTATTTTGGGGGTCCATTTTGACCCTAATTTTGAAGTGGGCAATATGATATTATTGGCTTTTTTTTGACACGTAGATTCTATATTTCTTTTGTTTCAACTAATTCTAGGTCGGTCCGTAGGGTGAAAGCTTGGTGCTAAAGTCTTATTGCATTGATATTCTTATATTGGCATTCGAGGTAGGTTATGGCTTAACTTTCTTCAGACAGGGTTGAGTAGTTGATCATAATGTAAAATCATGCTACATTTATGGGGTTGTATCATGGAAAATGTGTTTAGGTTATTTATGTTCCCATGTGGAGGACTATTTAGATAAGATGTGATGGTTTTGAGACATTATTTGATATGTGTGATCGCGTGGGGTCTTATATATAATATTGTTGGTCTGGTATTAATATATTTATGTTCGGCTGCACTATTTTTATGGGAAAGAACTAGATTTTGAGATTTATATGGTATCAATGACATTTTCTTGCATATTTCACTTGATGGTTTCTGGATTATATTGGATCGTGTATTGTTGGTTGATTTAAGAGGACTTTTGAGTCAAATGGTTAATATATTGGTTAGATATTGAATATTCTCATTTTTGCTGGTTGTGAGTATTACATCCTCATACATATTCATTCATGAAACATTGGTACCACCATAAAAATATTAGAAATACTAGAAACACCTACTTTTTATGAAAGAATATGTGATATTTTTAAAAACCCTATGCCGATGTATGCGCCAGAGAGGTGTTATGGATATTGGTTGTATATGGGTTGATGAACCCCCCACGGGTCCTACCTGCAAGAACATCTCGGTAGGTATATGTGGAGGTTGTCCGATGACCTTATACATCACATCATCGTCATCATCATCATCATCTTTATTGCATTTCATATATTGTGCTTATTCTGTGAATATATTTCTATTCTTGACTTGACATATGTTCATTTGTTCTATCATCTTATACTTGTATTTGGTGTACGTGTATATTTGTTTTTCTTTTCCCTACCTGTATTTGTTATATATGTATATAGTAGAAATACTAGTGGAGATGGTGTGGGCTACTATTTGGGTCATTTTCTAATTGTAGGTGACATGCACATAGTTTGTATTTACATGCTTTATTTTCTACTTTACTCAGTTTGCCTATGATACCTACTGAGTACAAGTAGACCGTACTCATCCCTACTGCTCCGATTTGGTGTAGATCAACGTATGAGTGTGCCATACAGATAGCTGAATTGAGCGGCATTTGTAGTGTATTCGAGGTAGCAGATGTCCTATGCTTCAAAAGTTAGGCTACTAACTCTTCCTGTCTATTTCATGTCTTATTTAGTATTCTGAGATAGATTTTGATCCTTTCTGGACTATTATTGTATCTTTGACTTTTGAGATGTATTTAGTAGTTCTTACATTGTGACATCAGATTTTGGAATTTGGTTTGGTATCTTTGATTATATTTTTAGTACTATCAATTTGTGTGGTTTGCCTTTGCTCTAGAAGCCTTGCCTTGTGTATTTTTTAGTATTGATTTTCCGTTGTATATCAGTTTGGGTGATAGGCTTACTTGTCAAGGCTTACCACAATAAGTGACAACATGACCTTTGATTTTGGGTCATGACAAATTGGTATCAGAGTATCCAGATTTCTATTGGTGTCATCAATGTAAGAATAAGTTGTCTAGTAGAGTAAGAATAAGTTGTCTAGTAGAGTCTTGCAGATCGGTATGTAGACGTCTATCTATCTTCGAGAGGCTATGAGATATCTTTAGGAAGATCTCTTATTTTGTTCCTTCTTATGAGAATTTTTTCATACCTTTTTGGTGTAGCTACCTTATGCTACTTAACTCCATATTTTGCCTATGCGGCTTGGAACATCTTGTTGGAAAAGTGTGATCCTCCATCGCTTATGATGGTCCGTGGTACCCCAAAGCGAGAGAAGATGTTTCTCCTCAAGAATGCAACAACTTGCTTCCCTTCATTATATGCTAGAGCCACAGCCTCGACCTATTTTGACACGTAGTCAACAACAACTAGTACCTACTTCATCCCAAATGAGCTCACGAAGGGCCCTATAAAGTCAATGCTCCATACATCGAACAGTTCAACCTCTAACATCTTGGACATTGGTATCTCATCGAACTTTGAGATAGACCCTTGCCTTTGACATTGGTTGCATCTCTTTACGAACTCGTAAGAATCCTTAAACAAAGTGGGCCAATAGTAACCGCTTTGATGAACTTTTTTCGCAGTATGATCACCAACATAATGTCCTCTAACTGGGGAAGCATGAGTTGCTTCATGTTCACTCAAAATCTCCACTTCTGCAATGCATCTTCTAATAATTCCATTCACACACCACCGAAAAAGATACAGCTCATCCCAGAAATAGTGTTTCATATTATGGAGAAAGTTTTTCTTCTGATGGAAGGAAAGATTCTCTGGCATTACCTTACTTACCACGTAGTTCACGAAGTCAGCATAACAAGGTACTTTTTCGAGCACTATAGCCCATACTTTCTCATTCGAAAAGGAGTCATCAATCTCAAGCTCATCTTTTACTGCCTGCTCACCTTCGAGTCTAGGTAAGTGGTCAGCCACCTAATTCTCACATCCCTTACGATCCTTGACCTCGAAGTCAAATTCCTGATGTAGCAATACCCATTGGATCAACCTTGGTTTAGCATATTTATTCACCATTAGGTACCTCAAGATAGCACGGTCAGTGTGTACCACTACCTTGGTACCTAGAAAATATGAACAAAACTTTCTCAAAAGCATATACCACTGGTAGAAGTTCCTATTCTGTGACGGTGTAGTTTTTTTGAGCTCCATTCAGTGCTTTTTTGGCATAATAACCTGGATGAAATAATTTGTCCTTCTTTTTCCCCAGCACAACTCTAAGGGAAACACCGCTTGCATCACACATTATCTCAAATGGTTTTGACCAATCCGGTGCAACAATGATAGGGGCCTTAACCAACTTGCTCTTAAGGCATTCAAATGCCTTAATGCATTGAACATCAAAGAAGAACTTAGTTTCCTTCTCCAAAATTTTGTAAAGTGGATTTTCAATTTTAGAGAAGTCTTTTATAAACCTCTGGTAAAAGCCAGCATGTCAAAGGAAACTACGCACCCCTTTCACTGAGTTGGGAGGTGGTAGCTTCTCAATAACTTCTACTTTGGCTTGATCGATTCTATCCCTTTTGCTGAATTTCTATGCCCGAGAACAATGCCCTCCTTCACCATGAATTGGAATTTCTCCCAATTAAGGACAAGATTGAATTCCACACACCTTTGCAAAGCCCTACTCAAGTTTCCCAGACACAACTCAAATGAATCTCATACCACAGAAAAATCATCCATGAGCACCTCCAAGGTATCCTCAACCATATCTAAGAAAATAGACATCATACATCTTTGGAAGGTAGCGGGTGCATTACATAATCCAAACGACATCTACTTGAATGCAAAATTTCCATACAGGCATGTGAACGTCATTTTCTCCTAATCTTCAGTAGCCATATAAATCTAATTAACACCAGAATATCTATCCCACAAATAATACCACCCCCTTCCTACCAACCGATCAAGTATTTGATCAATGAAGGGCTTAGGAAGTGGTCCTTTAAAGTCCATGAGTTTAGTTTGCGGTAGTCCATGCAACTCTCCAACCAGTCACAGGCCTGAGAGGAATCAACTCGTTCTTTTCATTTGCAACAACAGTCATGGCCCCTTTATTGGGTACACATTGAACTGGGCTTACCCATTTACTGTCTGAAATAGGCTAAACCACTCCTGCATCTAGCCACTTAATAATTTCCTTCTTAACCACCTCTTGAATCAATGGGTTAAATTGGCGTTGATGCTCAATGGTAAGAGTACATTCATCCTTAAGTTGTATCTTATAAGTGCAGATGCCGGGGGAATGCTAATAATGTTAGCAATAGTCCAGCCTATTGCTCTTTTGTATCTTTGAAGCACCAAAATAAGTGCTTCCTCCTGCTGCTCACCCAGGTCAGCCACAACAATAACAGGTAATGTATTCCCACTGCGCAGGAACACATACCTCAAATGACTGGGTAACTCTTTCAACTCCAGGATAGGTGGCTCTTCTATAGGCTTAGCAGGTGGACTTGGACGATTTTCTAAGTCCAAGTCCAACTTCTTAGGTACATATGAGTAAGACCCCATGCCAGTTAAGGAACATATAGTCTCCTCATAATCCTCTATACCATCCTGATCAAAATTCATCTACACGGCATCCAATGTTTCAACAACAAATTTCACTTCAATCGGCACTTTCTGCTCCTCCTTATAATAGACATCCACAATGGAAAACACACACATTTCTTTCTGCTACTTCATTAATTGGCACACATCAAATTGTACCACTTTACCATTCAACCTTAATAAGAGCTCATTATCTCTCAAATCAATCAACACACTTTTGATTACAAGAAAAGGTCGACCCAAGATTATGGGCACCTCGAAATCCACATCCCAATTCAGAATGACAAAATCCACAGGAAATATGAAACTAGCACCCTTTACCAATATATCATACAAAATACTAACAGGTCATTTGACTGACCTATCCGCCATCATAAGTCGCATGTTAGTGGGTGTGGAGTCTCCCAAACCCAACTTTTTATAAACAGCTAGCAGCTTCAGATTGATGCTAGCTTCTAAGTCTCACAGAACTTTTTCAAAGTCAATAGGTCCAATAGTGCATGGAATAGTAAATGCTCCCAGATCTTCCTTTTTTCGCACCAGAGACCTTGTGGAAATAGCACCACAATGGTAAATATTGTCCATTATCTCAAGATTAACCAACTGCTTCTTTAAGATGAGGTCTTTCATGAACTTTGCGTACCCGGGAATTTGCTCTATTGCCTCCACCAGTGGTAGATTAATCATCAAATGCTTTAGTATAGCCATGTATTTGCTAAACTTTGTGTCATCGGCCTTCTTCTTCAACCGATGAGGAAATGGAGGAGGTGGTTTGGGAAGATTGATAATCAACACTTTAGCCACCTTTCCCTTATTCATCTCCAACTCATCAACTTGCTGAAGGTTGGATAGTGTGTCGTCAATGACCTCATCTGATTTCCTAGACTCTACCAAATGATAAGTCGTTGCTTCTTTAATATCATCGGCTACAATATCAACCACAGGCTTACCCACTGGAGGGCCTGCCAATACCTTACCACTTTTAGTAGTGATATCTATGCAAGAACCATCATTTTGTGGATTCTGAATGGTATCACTTGGCAATTTTCTGGACTTCCTCTTAATCAATGCTACTGAGAGCTAGTTTATTTGTTGCTCCAACTGCTAGATAGAGGTAGAGTGTGAGTTTACCAACTGACTTATAGAAGATAAATCACTCTTCATGGTAGTCACTCCAGAATTAGTAGCTTCAACTTTCTTTAATAATTTCTCCATCATGTCTTCCATGGATATCTTGCCATAGCTAGTTGTAGTACTATCTCTGCTTCTGGGAAGTACATATAGCCACTCTTATCATTCTTACCTTTCCAATTTCCTTGCTCCTTATCCTTGTAACCAGCCTTGTCATAGTAGTTTTGACCTTGATTTCCTTGGATATTGCCTCGAAAACCCCCTGATTATTCAAATAGTTAGCCTCTTCCTCCGAATTAGAAACATCTCTAACTTTTGCTACATTAGCTTTCACTTTTTCAGTCTTTGTAGATAGTAAATGCTTGGTCAAAAGATCCATCTGCTTCTTCAAGTGTGCCATGTCTTGATCACATTCTTCCTCTTTCTTACATTGTTCTGCAGTCATGCCAATAGACACAACATGGCTTGCTACCATAGAATCCCTGGTATGCCAAGCTCTACTTTGTTTGGTCATCCAATTAAGTATCTCGGAGGCCTCCTAAAAAGTGAGATCCACAAATGACCCCCCTGCAACATTATCAACAACTGGCTTCGTAATATAGTTCAAAGCCCGATAAAGAGTCTCCATCTAATGAATATCTGTAATATTAGTGTTCAGACACTGCGTTAGCTTCTTTTTGAACCTCTCCCATGTCTCATGAAGGGCTTTGGCTAGAAGCTGCCTACTGTTGCCAATCTCATCTCTCAACTGTACCCTTCTAGAAGGTGGAAAGAACCTTTCTAGGAAAGCCTCTTTTAATTGCCCCTAGTTGGTTATAGAATCGGATGTCAGCTAATTAATCCACAATGTTGCCTCCCCAGACAGAATCAACGAAAATAAATGTAGGCGGGTGGAATTTTGTCCCACTCCCGGGTTATCAAACGGCTTGTAAATAGTGACAAAATTCACTAAATGCATATTGGAATCATCTCCCGAGACTACACCAAACAATCCCTTCAGATAAAGGAGCTAGATCATTGTACTGGTAATATTGAACTTTGCTCGTGGTGCTAGAGGTGGAGGAATAATAGCTCCAATAGAGCCAGCTCTGTCCATTCCATCTTCATCATCATTAAAATCTAATTGAACAGCTTAATGATCAGGTCTCGCCCTAAAATGACAATTTCTGTTCACATTTCTGTTCACTGGTGCAGCTACATTCTTTGCACGCCTTTGATTAGCAGGATCTAATAAGTCATCATACCCCAAATAATCATCATTAGGATTAGGATGAGTGCCTGCTGGACATCATTCTATTGATTTATTTGAGCTCTAGATAACGCGGCTAGTCTCTCAGCATCTTGGGGTTCTGCCATTCTACCAATAAGTTGCGGTTTCGGATGTATTGGCAATAATGGTGCACCTGATCTCCATGTACTTGGCATACATAACAACTCCCCTACACAAATAAAAACAACAAACAAAAGTACAATTTAGGAAACTTAACCAAAGTTCAATTAATAAAAATACACTTAATTGAAAACCATATTCCCAGGCAACGATGCCAAAATTTGATACGCCTAAATTATACCTCTCTTATAAGAGAGTGAGCGGTCGTTGTGATTGGAACTTGAGGGACAACTTATGAGTACCCACTACTCCAAGTTGGATTCATTACGTGAAAAGAAATTGGAAGGTTTAGGACATGAAATTTTGGGGGTTATAGTGCATCTCCCCCTTGGGACATTATGTCCCTCGAAGAATGTTGCCTTGGCTGAGATACTGAGGAAAAGTTGAGACGATGCATGGGGAACTTACGAACAAAACCATGACTGAATATCTGAGATCTGAAACTGAGGCATGATACATGAACTGCGTTGAACTCGTAACTACTAGGATGCTCTATCTTGGAACAGTCATACTCACAAAACTTTAAATAGTACGACTGGGCAAAAAGATGGGAAACCATATGAACTTGCTCTCTTAACTGTGAAACTGAATTCCTGGATTTACAGACTAACTCATACTAAAAACTAATACTGAACTGGAAAATTTCTTGACACTCTTTCTATAAGGTTCTACTAACTTTAGGGAGCAATGAAATCTTGGAATGGTCTAAATAAGATATTTGAATCACAACATGGCTAAGATTCTGTAATATGGAGCAAGGCCTATGAACATTATCTAAGATAAAATTACTAAGACTCATGTACTGAAACTACTAACTGTCCATCCTAGCCATATTTCTCAACTATTCCCTCAATTGTAATTTTTACTTCAACACCGCATTTCACTTGGGGCTACTGAAAATATTTATGTTGGCATTGCTAACTCTACCTACTGAGGTCTGATCTGTACTAAATCATCCCGCTAAGTTCAAGTCTAATCAAATCTCCAAAATGTATATAACCACTTACATATAAAAATAACATTCAAGCCTATCTTCATAACTAAAACCTCATTTAAAACAAGCATGCAACAATCTTTCCTTAACATGAAACATTTTCTGTCTCCCATATAAGCAACTGCTCATCACCACACCATCTAATATGGAGAGTTCACTGAAGGTTAATACATGAGGGTCTGAAGAATGAATGGACACTATACTAAACTTGACACTTAATTGAGGCCTGAGGAATAGAATTTCAACATCCTAGATTTATCAAGAGATCTAGACTAAGGATATACATGACATAAATCTGAATTTAACTGATCATTAGGAGTATAGCATAAGTCATGGAAACTGAGCACACTTTAAGGTATGAGTACATGATTCATGAGTTGCATGACCTGAGTTTTGTGTTTCTGTATTCATGGAACGTGATTCGTAATACTTGGGAAACTGGAATTCCTTATACAAGAAACTTTAAATGTACAAAATTTTTGATAATATACATGAATAGGAACTATGATCATAGAGATAAAATGTAATACATGAGTAGATATCGTGATAGCTGAACTGTAAAACTTTGCACTAAGGTAAGGATGGGTTGGGCATTAACCTCTCCCACTACTTCTCTACACATACTAACATTACTACTAAAATCTAAAAGGTTGACTTGGTTACTTGTTCTACCATCTACCCTTAGCTTAAAGCCATTATTCTAAGTCTGTGAACCCCTTAATAAACTCTAAATCAAGCTGACACCAGTTTACTCTAGAGTCTGAGATATGACAATACTCATAAACACTAAACTCATTCTGAAGGACTACACCTGAAAATGTAAGGTCCACTACTAGTAATTTCTTATGATACATGATTCTTAGCTTTCTATTGCCCCAACAATCATTATATAAAAACCTCAACACTTACTAACTTAGAATTCTTAACTTCTCTTTCTACTAGTTCAATCTAGAGATTAAATCTTAAATCAACTAAAACTGAGGTACTACCCCTTCATTCAAGGACTAGTTAATCAAGAAACTGAAATGGAATGACTCTATTACTAAAATTAACTGAAGGGATTTTCTAAAATACTATAACCGAGCAATTACTGCATACTTGTCTAGATGAAATAGATTTTCTCACTGAGGTAAGCACTAAGAAAGGTTATGTTAAGATTTTTAGTCCGACTTTAAAGTTGACTGCTATGCAAGGAGTTACAAGAAATAGAGAATCTCCTGGATCTAATAAGGAATGAATAAGTAAATGGAAAATCTATAATGTACCAGTGAGTGCATCAAGAGAACTTTCCTAATCATGTCTGAGCTGAAGTGCATAAAGCGTGTTTGGGCGTTGCACACTGGCGGCACTAAAAGTGGGACCTTTCTAATTTGGGTGACCGGACTAAGCTAAAGGACGATTGTACTGGCCCTTTTGGCGCACATACCTTCCCCTCAGAGCAATTACTCTATACTCCCACAACTTGTGGCCTGGCTTACCACATATAAAAAATACATTACTGCCAGCTCTACATGTACCTGGGTGATATATACCACATTCTTCACAAAATAGATAGGAAAGAACACTACTCACACTACCCTAGGTTTTAGAGCTTGTTGCCCCATCATGATTATCATTCCTAAACTTTGGTACTGGTGCACTAGCTTTTAATGGAGCTTGAACTGAATACTTTAGGCAAAACTAGAGATGGTTACCGCCCTCTGACTTAGGCTGATTAAAATTAAAACTACCTATTCTAGCTCTTGTTCTCTCTCTCTTTCTTCTTAATATTTTTCTCCTCATTCTGTTGAGCATGGACCATAAGTCTAGATATGTCTATCTTTTTAATCAACAACGCAGTTCTACACTCTTTAACCACACTATCTGACACCCTAGACACAAACTTACTTATCTGGACCTACTGTCTACTACTACATGGGGAGCATACCTGGCTAACTAGATAAACTTAAGGGAACACTCATTCACACTTATACTACCTTTGTTGAGATTGATGAACTGTAACACCTTGGCTTCTCTCAACTCTAAGGGAAATAATCTATCTAGAAAAGCAGTAGCAAAATCTTCCCACTCTATGGGCTCTACATCTGTGCCCCTGTCTACCTTCCACTAATTAAACCATGTGTGAGCTACATCTTGTAGCTAATAGAAAGCTAACTCAACACTTTTTCTAGAAAGTCACAGATATTATGGGAGTGACTAAGTTGGCTACTAAGTTGGCCTGAACAGCAGTTGGTCGTTTATTCTGTGTTTCGATAAAATTGTCTAGAGTACTGAATGCAACACTGAATTCTGGATGAGAGACATGCTCGTCCAGGGAATCTGCCCGAATGGGTGGAAGTGCAGACTAATTTCTGGTTCTCTTTTTGTTAGTCATTTTGTGAGGCATGTTCTATAACCAGAAGGAAGAAAAGGATTGAACTAAGAGTTTAACTTGAGTGTATGCTCACTCGCACGACATAAATACTAAAAGAAGGGGAACTTTTCCAAAAACATCTCATCGCCTCCTGTCCATAAGTGTGGCGTGCTATACACCCATCCATATGACTCTACTTGATGCGACTTTCGGATACCCTAGGACTCTGTTGAACATTAGGCTCTGATCAAAGTTTGTAATGCCCCGAAAGTAAACCCTGGGTGTCACAGAATACTCATAGTCTTGAGGGCACTAATTAACAATACTAAAATAAATGTGGAATTAAGCTTAATTGCTATAAGGTTCAAAATCAGAATACTGACATATAATAACTTTTGGTAGAAACATCTTAAAACTAAACATTGTGTGAATTGGTCTTGTTTGAAGGCCTCTAACTTAACTGTCTGAATAGAGAGTTAATGTGACAAGCCCCTAACTAACTCCAACTACTACAATACTGAAACAACTAAATTGCTAAAATAAAAGTATATCCTCGATAGATGATTACTCACTACTAAATCTGTGACCGCTAACTGGATCTATCTAAGTGTGATCGGGAACCTGAGCATCTGAACCTATGATATAAGACCCATAGCGCAAAAAAGAGTATGCATCAGTATATGGAATATACTGGTATGACAGAGGAGGTAAGGGTGAATGGAAAGGTTCAAATACATGAATAGTAACTGATAGAATAATATAGAGTAACTAAATATGAGAGTAGATGGATAACTAAAACTATTGTAAATACTGAGTCTGTAATACTGTGCATATATGTATACAATAACTGAGCTTTTCTGAATCTAAGTACTGAGCTTTAATAGCTGAGCAACTGATATCTAAAGTTACTGATTGAATTACTGATATTGAGTGACTGCATCTGACAAACCTTATTATGTAGAACTATACTGAATTCTAAACTGAGACTGTGGAAGGTAATCAATCATCTAACCGACATGCCCCAAATTTGGGCTGATAGGGTTCCAACCTGTGACCCCAGTTGGAAAGGTTATAATACCATGCCATAGGTACTAACACTGGAAAACCAATATGCCAAGCCTAACTGATGGGTGACACCTGGGTGGAGCCAAGCCTAATCTAACGGGTGACTCCTGGGAGGTAGTTAAGCCTAGTCTGACGAGTGACTCCTCCTCCTATGTTGGCTATGCAGTTCTAGAGTGCAGGGACCGCTACTAATGACTCTACCTCTCTGACGTGGAAACTGTCATCCCTGTATTTGCTCGGTGCTAAATCCTACTCCCAATTGAAAGACACTGAACTAAGTATACAAAACTGGACTGGACTAATACTGAGTTTTCCTGAGTTCTGTAACTGACCGGATTCTGCTGATTGGGACATGACTGATACTATTCTGACTGACACTAGCTCTAGGTACATAACTAAATTCTTGGGTATAAAATACCCCCAGGACTCGATAGAATAAAAAGAAAGACATAACATGATCATAAAGGCATAACAATACTTCCTTGCTAACAATGAACTCATTTAGGAATTTTGTAAAACAGTTGATATCCATGAACTTGTGCATGAATGGGATCACATATTAACATGTAATGCTTTCACTAGTCAAATCAAATGAGCATTTCATTAAATACTTGTAGGGCATAAGCTTGTACATGATTGGAATCACATAGTAACATATCATAATTCCGCTATTAACTTCACATAGGCAATTTAGCAAACACTTAGGGAGCATGGATTATTTACATGATAATAGAAAACACATGAACATCACGATACATTAATCAATATGTAAATTTAAGGGTTTATCAAGAAAGTTAGGGTTTTTGCCTCTTCAGGAGAGTGTTTATATCTTGAGAAAAATGAGTGAATAATGAGATATTAGATTATTTAGGGTATAAATCCCATGTTTAGGATAATTAGAGGTTTTGAGAATTGACCAAGCAACCCCTAAATTAAATAACAAAATTTGGAAATCCCAATTTTTCACCCCGGCGTGACACGGAATAATCGTGCCGGCTCACTGGAAAGTGGACTACAGGGAACTGGGCTGGTGGCGCGATGTGGTGCCATTGCAGTGCCTTACTGATGCAAAACTAGGCCTTGGCGCAATGCACCATTATAGCGGAGAAACACTGGAAAAGTGACAATTCAGAAATTGGATGGTAGGGCGATACAGTGGTATCGCGTTGGCTCACCGAAAAATAACAATTGCCATTTGACATACTTCGTGATGCGCTACTGGTATGAATGACTTTGTTTAACGACTGAAACATAAAATAGCCATAACCTTTTACCCTACTATCAGATTTAGACGAATTTTATATCGTTGGAAAGCTAATTCAATTTCCTATGCATTGGCAGGTTCTAAACTAAAAAATATAGAGTATTTAGAAAAAATTATATTAGATCACTAGGTACTGAGAGTTAATCTAGGTTAGAGAAATACAGGGTATTACACTTTCACCCATTGATCCTTTCGAATACCTAATAGGTGCGGTCAATAATTGGTAACTGCAACCTCAATCTAGACATCCATTTTTCTAGGGTGATGTCCATGGCATAGTAAACCTCACATTCACTCTTATATCAAAGATGTAAAACTTTAGCAAACTACACATATAATTGTCTATCATTGCTTTGGTCTCCACATCCTTCTTTTGAGAATGATATGGATTCCTATAATTCACCTAAAACCCTTCTTTCAAAGATGGCTTTGAACTTTCTATAGCTTTTCACCCATCAAATTCCAACAAAAATAGAATAGCAATGATAAAACCCATAAACATGAACTACCAAATAGATGCTAACAATAAAAACCAACACACACACTTAAAACACTATACAAACATAACCCCAAGAGGGAGATTTAGCTACAAATAAAATAAATAAGCATAAATGTACCCATAATCTCCATTGAAATGACTTGTTGAAGATCTAAGCGAATGTAACTTCTAACTTGTCTATCCCACTATATAAACAATGGAAGTGAACAAATCTTCAACTTAGAAAGTCTCCAATGTATTCTTCACCAAAAATTTATAAAAAATTCCTTCTTCAAAAATCGAGGCTATGAAGTCTAGAGCTAAACCTAAAATTATGGAAGATGGGATTGTTTATGAATATGGTTAGGGTTTGAGTTATTTTGACAAAATTTGGGATCAAATCATGTAATTACAAATTTGCCCTTAGGCTGATTTCTTCCGCTAGGCTGTAATCGCAGATATAAAACCACGGTTAACATCAACGATCGTGAATGGAAGACTTTTTCTTGACTACCACGATCGCGGTCAATAGACCAAAACCGTGGTACCTGAGGTTCTTCTGCACGAAATGTTCAGTTGCACCTTTTTTGCTCCCTTTTGATTATTTTAAACTCTAATTCACATAATTTGATATCTTTAACTCTATACCTATAAGGAGTGGATATTAGTGCATTTACTCATGAATGTATCTCATTTATTCATTCAAATTAAGGCAGTGTTCTTAAATAATGAGTGGGAATGATTGGTAAAATCACCACTAATCAACACCCCCAACTTAAAGCTATTGCTTGTCCTAAAACAAAACTGCCTCTTACAATGAGCCACAATTATTTATGCCCAAACTTCATGCTTTAAAGATCACAATGAATTTAATCTTAGTCACTACCATAAGTATCTCATTGCACATGGGATATGCTAATTTCGCTACAGCCCTCCTTATAAAATACTATATCTAAGGCTACATAGGACTTCAAAGAGCAACCAAGCAACAAGAACCAATACTCTAGAAGTGACTCCCTTTTGACCACAACTAAGCTATACTTCATTTGCCTTATTATCGAAAGGTAACAAAATCACCCACCTCAACTTCTTTCACATGCTGACCTCACAAAAAAGAGAATTCGACACACCAATAAACAATTATGAAACAAGAAACTTTAAGTGCATAAACTCTTGCTCTCACAAAAGAAATCTCAATGCAACAAGTGTCATACCATAGGCTTGGCCCTATATTCAATCACTACTATAAAGAAAGTAAATGGCCGGAGATCTCAAAGGACTTTCTAAGTTTGTAATATAGGTTTGGGTTAGGACAGGATATCATTTAGGAACATCATGGCTACACATTGACAATTCTACCTTTTTTGACTTTGGGCTCTCTTCTTTGTTTTTTATGCCTACATTTTGCTTCCTTTATTCACAACTTTTCTTTCATTTCTTTTTCTTGAAACTTATGATCAATTCATTCCTTTGATGGATCCTTTCTTTTTCTAATGATTTTTTTTTTAATTTAGGGACATTGGGCATTTGACTAATACTTCGCGACTCCAAAATTTCTTCCATCACATTCACCACCCTCAACTTAGGCTTTGAGCATCAAGCTGAATTTTCAAGTTCAAGGAGGGTATGGTTCAAAAGAGGAATAAAAATAATGGAACACGACTTGTAATAAGTTTACCAACGAAGGATCCAAAGGCTCAAAGTGGGTACTAGGGATTATAATTATGCATGGGTAGGATTTTTTAGGCTAGAGTGGGTCCTAAAATCACAAAGGTAGACTAAGATCATTACTCCAACCAACTACAAATAACATTAGCTTTGAAAGACAAACAGGGAAAGTTCTAGATAACCCAAGTGCAAAAGATCGCCGAGGAGGCTCAATTCTTCCTCCCGTGAAACAAAATTAGAGTGTCTATCATTACTTACAATTGAACAACTTATGGAGTCACGTAAAGAGAAAAAGATATGTTACAAAATTGCTCACGTTCATGCCCTCAATTTTTGAAAAATTTTGGACGAAGGGGGTGTTGGTTTTGCACCCGCACCACACACAATTTTCTAATCACAGCAAACACCAGAGTCTTAGTCTTACATTTAGTATCAAAATGGGAAAGCTAACTATATGGCTACTTAGTCTTCGCCAATGGTGTATAAAGTGACCCTAGCTTAGTAAAATATAGTGCCACAGGTACTCAGACTTCCCTTGCATCTACGTCTCAAAACCCAAACACGACACTTTACCCTGAAGATTGTCGTCTCACAATCCATCATAGGGAAAAGCTAGTCATGCATCAACAAGATCAAAATAAAATAAAATTACAGGAATGCTAAAAGTAAAAGAAAAGCATGATAATCCATAAAACGTAGGCAGTATCAGAGTGCCCAGATAAAGTATCTCAAAAACAAAAAAAATAATACACAAACTATCATGTCAAAATAAAATTAAGACATCATCCAACATGCTCAAAATAATACCAAGAACATCCAAACACTACACATATAGGGGTAGACACCCCCAACTGAAAATCTAGTAGCCATAGCCTAATCAACAAGATAAGGGAAAAGAATGCTCCCTAAATCAACTTCATCATCTCTGGTATGCCCTGTATCTTCTCCACTATCATTATCACCAGACCTCTTAGTAGGGCTCCAGCATCACTTTCTCTTCTCGATGAAAGTAGACATTCTTTAGCTTTAAGAACCTTAAATATACCCTTTACCCTTCTCCACATCTTAGTAAAGAATTTTTCTCTCTTCTTTTCCCTCTTCAACATCTTTTCCTATGAATTCGAAAGGTTCTTGTGTGATATTACTAAAGATGAATATGCTCTCTCGAATTTGGCAACCCTGGCACCTGCTATTTTCAGCTTCTCCTGATATATTTTATAGTCGTACTGAGCCACATATGAATGGCAAGTAGTGGAGAATTCTCCTAGCCCCTAGGGTAGCTGTGGAGCATATTCCCTAATAGCAATAAGTCTGTCAAGTATTCTAGGAACTTCTCTGGGACTCTGTCCATATAGATACTCCTTTCTAGGAATAACTTGGACCTTGGGAGGTTATTGTAATAGTGGTTGTGGCTCTCTGGGAACATGGTTCTTATCATCTGGGTCTCTAATTTTGTAGATGAGTACTTGTATGGAACACACTTTAGGCTATTTTTAATAGTTACAAAGCAAAACTTACGTTTTCTTTCAATAAATAGCATATGTGGCAATGCAATAGGAGTTTCAGGGGTGAAAAATAGGTGTGCAGAAGTTCTAATTTTCTACAGATAAAAGTCCTCAGGTATAGCAACTGCGGATCATTGATCGTAATCATGCTTCACTGATCACAATCATTAGGACTACAATAGCAATACCTAAGACCACCATAAAAAATTCTACCCCTGTTAAAGATATGCACAGTTAACGCCACCTTTCTATTCTAACTAGGCATATAATCATTATGATAATCTGAAGTACGCCCAGCTTGCGTGATTTTAACCCCATCCCCAAACTTGAAGGATTTCACCTTTACTCTTTTGGGCATTGAATGAAGATATAATATAAACGTCTATTTCAACTATGTTCGGCTAAAATATGGGTACTAAGACTTCCCAAAATGACGTGTAAACATCGTACAACTGCTGACCACGATAATAAATACAAATAAGCATAGTTTTGGCATTGTAAAAATGAATTTATTGCTAGTTTTAAATCTATATGTCCTAGCCTACAATGATAATAAAAGAAAGTGGGTTTGAGATTACATACCGGATAGATGATGCAAAAGAGTTTAGAAGAAGTCTTGGAAACACTATTTAATGTCATAGGTAGGAGAGTTTTGAGAATAAATGAGTGGTAAAAATGACAGTTGGATGTCCACTTAAACTGGTATGACCATGATTGCAATCATCGTTCTGCGATCGCGAACTCATGGCATCCGCGATCATAGAAACTAAGGCCAAAATCTAGGCCACTGCGGTTAGTTGTTCAATCCTACATACCATTTTCCTAACTCTCATTTTTAGTTTCAATCAAAATTTATCATAACAATCACCTTTTCAGGGATCACGCACAAACAAATACAAAAATAATCTACTCTATTATTCATAAATAAAAGCATATGCACCACTTTTCATAGCATGATGGGTTGCCTCCCATCGAATGCTTAGTTTAACATCATAGCATGATGCCTCCACTCCTTTCTTTTCTTGTTTCACTTACAAAATTTAAATCTCTATCCCAGCTTTCATTCAATATGCAATAAGCGATAGAGGGATAGAAGATTATAATTTTCCAAGATGAAACTTTGAAAATATGAGGCAAGCCTCGATCTCGCCATTTTGACGACTTTAAACTTTTACCCATCTTTAAATCAATCTTTAAGATAGGCTTAATGGATAAAAGGGTGTACATAATTAGGCCATTCCTTGTGCATCATAAATTGAACTTCTTGGCCTTTCATAGATGTGGTTCCTCGTGCTCTCTTGTAATAGCAAACTCCAAAATAAAAGAGTAGGACTCCGCCTCCCCACAATCCTCTATTTGTTCAAAGGGATGGATCCTCATCACATCCTCTATGCCTAATGTTGAAAAGTGGGTTGAACAAGGTCCAACACCTAACTTTGGGGTAGCCTCCACCGAAGCATATTCAACGTTAAATAAGCTAGAGTCATTGTAAGGGGTTTGTTTTTATTCTTCTCTTGACTCTAAGCTCATTTCTTTTATTTTGGATTCTTCTTCCTCACTTGAATTGGATAATTGGGAAGTCGTTGAGGATTCTTTTCTACCAAGCTCATCATCATAGCTTGGATTCTACTCTTGCCATACTTGCTCTTGAGTAATGGGCATAATAATGATAGTTTCAAGCTTTTCTTCTTCTCCTATTACCTCCTTCTTGATAGATGACCATTCTTTAAGTATGTGTTCTAGGCCCTCCTCCGTTGCTTCTAACTGATCCAAAATAGCTTGTAACCTTGGGTCTTAGCCATTGGACTCGGTATCTTACTCTTTCTTATTTTTTTCATAATTCTTATCAATATCATAAGAAGAACTAGCAACTCAATTAGTATAAAGGAGGGAGGGTTCATGTGGACAATCACTCCAATGTCCATCTCCACCACTATATAAAGGGCACCTATACTCCCTATAAGATCGAGATGGTGAATCTATATCTCTCCAAGGAGCATAGTCGCAATCTCTCATAAAGTGTGGTACGTTTGAATATTGGTATGGATCCTCAAGATAGGAATTCCAACTACCAACATCATATTTGTCGGAAGATGCAGGAGAGAAAAGTAAAATATAATAAAGCGGTACCTAGAAAATAAAATGACAAACAAATATATACAATCTTGAATTCAAGCAAGTAACCTAAAATTTCAAACTCACTTAATATAGCAAATTGTTCCATGGCAACAACGCCATTTTTTGATAACGCTCAACTTACATGTCAATTTAAGTGTAAGGAAGTCATTGTCAATATATTTATCCATCTTTGGACTCAGGGTCGAATCTATGAGGAACAATGTGAGTGGCGATCAAATTAATTTGAAATGGTAGATACAAGTTAATTAAAACAAATGGTACCAAAAGATAAAATGGGGGAGATAGGTTCCTACTATAATATTTCTTTTTGGGGTTTTCTAGTATAAACTCGGGGCTATAAATAATTAGAGTTTAACAATTATGCATAGATCTTGGGGTTATGAATTACTAAGGGAGTGACATGTGGGAGTTAGTAATCAACATCAATTTAATAAATCAAATATGAGTAGGCTTTGTTATTGATTTTGATGCTAGTCTTTCGACAAAACAATAAACTTTCACCCATTGATCCTTTTGAATACCTAATAGATGTGTTCAACAATTAGCAACCACATCATAATTCTAGGCATCCCTATTTCTAGGATAATGACCATGGCATAGTCAACCTCACATTCACCCTTATGTCTAAGATACTAAAACTTTAGTAAACGAAACACATAATTGTTTATCATTGCTTTGGTCTCCACATCCCTCTTTTGAGGATGATATGGATTCCTACACTTCACCCAAAAAACCCTTCTTTAGAAGATGGCTTTGAACTTTCTAGAGCTTGGAGCTTTCACTCAACAAATTCATGTGGGGATTTGGGGATTTCACCCATCAAATCCCCAAAAAAATAGCATAGCAATGATAAAATCCATAAACATGAACTACCAAATAGATGCTAACAATAAAAACTCACACACACACTTAAACCCCTATTCACATAAAACCCCAAGAGGGAGATTTAGCTAAACATAAGATAAATAAGCATACATATACCCATAATCTCCATTGAAATAACTTGTTGAAGATCGATGTGAATGTTACTTCAAACTTGGCTCTCCCACAATATCAACAATGGAAGTGAGAAAATCTTCAACTTAGAAAGTCTACAATGTATTCTTCATCCAAAATTTATGCAATATTTTTTCTCCAATAATAGAGGCTATGAGGTCTAGAGCAAAACCTAAAATTGTGGAATATGGAATTGTTTTTCAATATGGATAGGGTTTGAGTTATTTTGACCAAATTTGGGATCAGCTCATGTTGTTACAATTTGCCCTTGGGCTGATTTCCTCCACTAGGCCACGATCATGCAAGTCTAGCTGCGATAGCGGATATGCGACCATAGTTAACATCAGCAACCGCGGTTGGAAGACTTTTGCTTGACTTCTATAATCGTAGTCAATAGACCACGACTGCCGGTACCTGAGGCTCTTCTGCTCCAAATCTTTAGCTGCACCTTTTTTCTCCCATTTGATCATTTTAAGCTTTAATCCTCATCTTTTAATCACTTCAACTCTATACTTACAAAGAGTGGATATTAGTGCATTTTTTCATGAATATGTCTCATTTATTCATTCGAATCAAGGAAATATTCACAAATAATGAATGAGATTGAGTGGTAAAATCACCATTCATCAACAGCCCAGTGACTTATTCCAATGAAAAGGCCAACACCAATACCGATCTCGCCCATTCCAACCCATAGAATTACCACAAAGCCTCTATCCGAAAGTGTAATGAAAACTGGTTGCGACATGTATCCAACCATAGCCAAAACTAATATCCAAAATATACTAAATATGTATAGAAATATCCATAACATGAAATAAAGCCTTCTAAAATTGATAGAAGCTAGCAAATTTAGTCCAAATGATGTCCCTGAGTCAATCACTATGTAGGAGGAGTAGACCGAATGGTTCATTTATAGCATGGGTATACATCAGCCAATTGACGGGGTTAGCGAGTGACCACTAGAATGATCTCATGGTGAGGATAAAATAATACCATTTATAAAACAAAGTAAAACCATCCATATGCATGCAACTATACATATATATATAACTATGCCGGGAAAGGGATTGGGTTTAGCATGGCCTTAAAACCTTTACCTGGGTTGTGTAGATTTGCCGTCCTAGACCACCCACGGGCTATATGGGTTCAGCTCCCCCTGTTGAAAGAGCCCCAGTGCATGTAGCCCTATGATAAGAGAAGTATCCCATAGGACGACTAGTACATCCCCATAATATAGTGTGACATCATGTACACGATCACCAAGAATAACCTTATATCGGCAAATATAATTTTCCAATTTTGGTCCCCCAAGACCTCCACTTTCCAAGGCTTAGCTAAACCTCCCACCATTATTTCCCAATTAAATCTAATTTCCAAATATCCAAACCATTATCCATTTATTAACGAAGGCCATTGATATTGGTTTCATAATACCAACCCTTACTTATAAGTATCATCCATAGCCAACCATGTATAGGTTTAAGGGGACTTTCAAGTGCCCTTTCATTTATCATATTAACCACTTGGGAGACTTATATATTCCCTACAAGAATAACCAATTAGCATTTAAGCTTTCCAAGACATTTAAACCAAGCGTAATTCCTTTACCAATTTTAAAACATGTAAGAGTTCCATTAAAAGAAATCAATACAATGAACATATCTTTATAAGCATTTTGTCAAAACCATTGGGGCCATAATATGACCAAAACAATTTCCAATTTCCATTGAACCATTCCCATTCAATCCAATTATCCAAAACAACCATTAATGCATATAAAAGCATAGTTAAAACCATGGGAAACCATAACAAACCATTTAATATCAAAACCCCCAAAATCATATTTTAAAGCAAAAATCATGTAATAGTAAAACCATGAAAACATTCATATAAACCATGAATTTAAGTAAAATTAACAATAATGGAACAAAACATCCATTAAACTAAGATGATTAAGGAAATAAATCACCAAGACACACCCCAAATTGATTATTTAGTTGAAACCCTTACTCCCCTTGCCCAAAAGCTCTTGAGAGAATTACAGAGTATTTAGGAAGAGTTTCTAAGTGTTAATGAATAGAATAATAGGGTAAATAACATCCCAAGTAGGTTAGATGTAGTGGGACCTTATTGGGATAAGCAGGAGAATATCTAGAATACCCCTACTTAAGTTGCACCAAAATCCTATCACAGGGGTATGTTGATCCTTATGAGTTGTACCCACTGATACGATTTGTATCTACCACTCATATCCTGAACCTCTACCCTTGGACCAAGCACTACTTAACATATTACTCATCTTACTAAGTTGTAACCATAGTATACGATCCGTACCATTTACTCGTACTCCTGGCAAATTTACACCAAAGGGAGATTTAGAAACTGTCCACCATAAGAGTCCTGGGTATGAATTGTAACCTGGTGTACGGCTCTTTGTGAGCCAATTGTACTCAAATCTAATCTAAGTAACAAAGTCTAAGATTAAGTTAAGAAGCCAAATGATCTGTAACCACTGATATGAATCATACCCCTAAGTCATATCCATTTCTATAAATAAAATCTATCCCACCATCCAACACTTGTCAATATATGACTGGACATACCATCTATACCCCAACATATGACTCATACCTATGAGTTGTATTGGGTCCAAATATCAAAATTCCAATAAATTTTCTAGGGTCCAAAAACTAAGGTGTTTTAGTTTCCTTACTAGCAACATTCATCACGGAATGATAGACAACGTAGGTGTAACTGCATGCATGAGTTCATTGTATTATCAAATATATTACCAATATTTAATAAAGTTCGAAAACAAAGAGGCATGGATATTAATATTTCCTTTACAAAATCTGAAAACAAAGATGCATTGAAGACACATACCTGCCGCATGAATCCCAGGAGCAAAAAACAAATTTCGATATTTGGACTTTGTGTCCTCTTTTGCTTCCCACATAGATTCTTCCACCTTATGGTTTCGCCAAAGAACCTTAATTGAAGCCACATCCTCGGTCCGCAACTAGTGAACCTACCTAACCAAGATCTCAATCGAGACTTCTTCATAAGATAAAGAATTTGTAAGACCTAACCATTCCAAAGAAACAACCGAAGAGGGATCACCAATGTACTTTCTCAACATAGAAACATGAAAGACCAGATGAACCAAACTCAAGATATAAGGCATATCCAGTTCATAAGAAACATTACCAACTCTCCGCAAAATCTCATAAGGACTTACATACCAGGGACTGAGTTTTCCTTTCTTGCCAAACTGCACTAATCCTTTTATGAGAGATACCTTGAGGAAAACCTTATGCCCAAACTCAAACTCCAAGTGTCTATGCCTAATATCTTCATAGGACTTTTGGAGACTTTGGGTAGCCTTAAGCCTCCCCCGAATTACCTTTACCTTCTCCATAGACTGGTAAACCAAGTAGGGACAAAATATGTCTGCCTAACCAAGCTTAAACCAACCAACAGGAGATCTGCACGTCCTACCAACAACACATCAAAAGAGGCTATACCAATACTAGAATGATAACTATTATTGAACACAAACTCTATCGAAGGTAGAAGATTAACCCAATTGTCACCATAATCAATCACACAGGCCTGAAGTGTATCCTTCAATGTCTAAATATTTCTCTCCGCTTACCCATCTATCTGCGGATGAAAAGCAGTACTCAGACTCACTTTGGTTCCCAAACCTCTATGAAAAAACCACCAGAAATGAGATGTAAACTGCGTGCCATGATCAGAAATAATCAAAATAGGCACCCCATGCAGCTTTATAATCTCCTGATGATACAACTTAGCATAATCCTCTACGAGAAAGTAGTCCACACTGGAAAAAAGTGCACAGACTTAGTCATCCTATCTACGATGACCCAAATCAAATTATATTGACTCTGAGACTAAGGAAGACCAGTAGCGAAGTCCATATTGATCACTTCTCACCTCTATTTGAGCAAATCAATTTTTTGGTACAACCCTCCTAGCCTCATATGCTCAACCTTAACCTATTGACATACCATGCACTTGGACACAAAATTAGCCACATTACTCTTTATGCCATTTCACCAATAGATCTCCTTGAGATCATGATACATCTTAGTAGAAGCGAGATGAACAACATAGCACAAATTATGTTCCTCAACGAAAACCCTTTGCTGCAAATAATCGACATCAAGAACACTCAGCTTCCCTTGGTATCATAAAGTACCATTACCACTAATCTCAAAAACCATTACCTTTTTCCCACCAATGTTACTCTTAATTTTCATCAAGATAGGATCATGCACTTGTTTTTCCTTAATCTCCACACCAAGAGATGATCGAACCACTTCTTTCACCATCACACCAAAATCTTTGGAGTCCAAGAGACGTATTCTAAGATTAGCCAAGTGGTGAATATCCTTTAGCAATTCCTACTTTCCTTCCTCCAAATGAGCCAAACTCTCCATGGATAACCTGCTAAGAGCATCAACAACCACATTATAGTGAAGACTCATTTCATAATCATTAAGAAGCTCAAGCCATCTCCTCTGGCTGAGATTAAACTTTTTCCTAGTAAGCACATACTATAGAATCTTATGATTAGAAAAGATATACAAATGAACATCATACAAATACTATCATCATATTTTCAAAGCAAACACAACTACCAATAACTCAAAATCATGAGTAGGATAATTTCTCTTATGTACATTTAATTGCCTAGAAGCATAGGTAATTACCTTCCCATGCTGCATAAAAACACAACCAAGACCTACCTGAGATCCATCATAATATACTACGAACCCATCAATGCCATATGGTAAAGTCAGAATTGAAGATGAAGTTAACTTATCCTTCAACTTCTCAAAACTCCCTTCATAAGAATCTGACTAAGAAAACTTGACCTTCTTCTTAATTAACTTAGTCAAAGAAGAAGCTATCGATGAAAAGCTTTCCACAAACCGCCTGTAATGCCCGACTAAACCCAAGAAGCTCCAAATGTTGGATAGAGTCATAGGTCTAGGCCACCTCTTTACCATAGCAACCTTCTATGGACCCACCATGATCCTTTTACTAGAAATAATGTAACCCATGAAAGTCACAACATTTAACCAAAACTCACACTTAGAGAACTTGGCATAAAACTGTTGTTCCTTTACAGTCAAAAACACCAGACGGAGGTGATTAACAAGATCCACTTCACTCGTCAAATAAATTAGAATGTCATTAATGAACACAATAATGAAGAGATCAAAATACTGATGAAAAACTCTGTTCATTAGATCCACGAATTCCGTCGGAGCATTAGTTAATAAAAATGATATCACCAAAAACACAAAATACCCATATAGAGTATAAAAAGTCATCTTAGGGATATCCACCTCCCTAATTTTTAGATAATGGTACCCATACTGAAGATCTATCTTAGAAAAGAACTTTGCACCTTGCAACTGGTCAAATATATCATTTATCCTTAGAAGAGGATACTTGTTCTTGATCATAACCTTGTTCAACTGCCTATAGTCAATGTACATCCAAAGGAAACCATCCTTCATTGGCACAAATTACACCAGTGCACCCCAAGGAGATACATTAGGATGAATTAACCCTTAATCTAAAAAATCCTTAAGTTTTTCGTTGAGTTCTCTTAACTCAGTCGGAGCTATTCTATACGGAGAAATAGAAATTGGATGCGTGTTCATAATTAGATAAATACCAAACTCTATTTCCTTAGCTGGAGGAATACTATGAAGATCACCAGAAAGACCTCTGGAAACTCATTAATCATTCAACCGATTGGAAAGAAGGACCTTTTAAGCTAGAATCTTAGACTAAGTAATTAAGACACCCTTTAGAGACTAACCTCTGAGCTCTAAGATAAGAAATAAACCCCCCTTAGGAGCTAAAGGAACACCCTCCTATTCTATAACTGGCTCACTAGGGAACCTAAAGATAACCCTACGAGTCTGATAATCCAAGGATGTGTAATAAGAGTGTAACTAATCCATTCCTAAAATAACATCAAAACCACCATATCCATCTCAAACAGATCCACCTAATTATTCTTGCCACCAACACATACCATACACCTCCTATTGACTTTCTTAGCAATAACTGAGTCACCTACTAGGGTAGAAATAGAAAAAGGATCCAAAATAACTTGTGGATCAAAACCAAAAGAAATAACCACATAAAGAGTCATATAGGAAAGAGTAGACCCTTGGTCAAGCAAACAATTTATGTCACAAGAGAAAAGTTGTAACGTACCATAACGGCATCAGGTGATGCCTCAGATTTCTGTCAGGATGCCAAAACATACTACTTGCTCTGACCAATACTACAACCAAGAGTAGTAACAGACGTAGATGCTATACCACTAAGTGTGGGAGCAGAAAATGATGCCACATGAATATTGATCGGACAATCCTTGAGCCGATGGCCTTACTTAAAAGACTTGAAGTACTGTTCCTTCTTTTATTACAATAACCCCAATGAAGACAACCATAAAACTAACAAAGAGGATATAAATAAATTGACTGACCTTTATTTGCCTGAGATTAGGCACCTTGTACCTAAAAATGGTCACCACCATGATTGCTGTTTTCTCTCGACTGGTAAGGAGCACTAGAAGAAGAGTAGGAACCATAACCCCCTACTTATTTTTCTACCATTTTCCATCATCTCAACCACCTTGATATTGAACAATCCCTTGGTTAAAAAACCTGCTCTCTTCTTTTCTTGACTTTCCCCAAAACCTGTTTGCTTTCTCTTTTCATCCTCTACGTATTGTATATGAATAGTCAACCTAGAGATATCCATATTCTTTACCATATTCTTTATCAGCAAGGAAGCCTTTCTCTCTAAAATTAGATCTCGATTCAACCTAGAAGTTAACTTTCTTATTCTAGCCCATATGTCAGCCACTAAATCAGGAGCATACCTTGACAATTGGTATAACTTCAAGGGATATTCCTTGAAAGACATTCTCCCCTACTTGAGGTTTACAAACTTCTCCATCTTTTCTTCCCTCAACTTTTTGGAAAAGAAATGATTAAGAAAAGCACCGGAGAAGGCATCCTATAAAGATGAATCCTCTATATCGTCTCTATCCTTATTCCACTATTCATACTACTAAGATGCAACCTTCTTAAGCTGATAAGATAAAAAGTTCACCCCCTCCATATTGTTAGCCTGAATAACCAAAAATATTGTATCTCATCCAAGAAGTCTTGTGGATCCTCTTCCACCTTCAGTCCATAAAAAGTGGGAGGACTCATCTTAAAAAATTAGCCAATCCTTATGGACTCGGTAGATAAAGAACCAGACATATCCTTAATTGGTAAAGGGTCAACAAAATCAACAGACCATCCTTAAGGAGAATAAGGCTTATATTTCAGGGTTGATCTAGAAGGTCGAGTCATATGCCATTACTATCAAATAATTGGAGCAGAAGTTTGGGTAGATGTTAGTAACTTTGAACTTGAGGTATCTGGGTACCCTTCCAAGCAACACAGTACAAAATCTAAAAAATGATGTTCACTTACTTTCTATTTCTACAAGGAGTGCTATCACTACTATGGACCCCCTAATGCCTACTACAGAAGTTGTTGATTATGAGACACCTGCTATTGAGTCTGACAAAGTAACAGGTGTTATAGGTATAGTTGCTAAAGATAAAGGTAAGTGTCTGATCAACCCCCGTATTTTCCTTAGCGACTAAGGTAGAAGCAAGAGGTAGGTAAGTTCAAGAGATTTATTGAGATACAAAAATAGTTGAGGTCTAACATACCTTTACTTGAGGTGTTAGAGAAGATTCCTAGATATGATAGGTTTATTAAATAGTTGGTCACAAGAAAGAAAAGAGAAACTTTTGAGGATGTTGATGTTCTGCACCACTATAGTGAAGTCACTACTAGGTCCTTAGCATAGAAAAATGGTGATCTCAAAGCATTCACTATACCATTCAATATTGGGTCATCCATACTTTCCTGATCCTTATATAATTTAGGGTCCATTATTAATTTGATGTTGTTGTACGTATTCAAGAAACTAGGCTTGAATTCTCTAAAATTGATATCAATACGACTATTGATGGTTTCCCCTAAAGTGAAGAAGCTATGGGAATCTATTTTAATATGATCGTGAGGGTGGATAACTTTATCATTTTTGCTGACTTTGTCATCTTGGACTGTGTGGTTGACATAGAGATTCCTATTATTTTGTGAAGACCATTCACAGCCACAGGCAGAGCTATGGTTAACATGGAAAAGGGTGAGATAAAATTCTCAGTCAATGGTGAGAAGGTGACATTTAAAATCTAAAAGACCTTGAAGAATCCAACCTACATGAGGGTAGTGTCAGCAATTGATTGTATTGATGACCCTGGGGGATATTCCAATGGGTATCTTGAAGAATTCTTAGTAATCAAGATACCTGCGTCATGCCAAGATGTTAAATCAAGCACTGTATGGGATGCAACACAGTTGTTGGTGAAGGTAGAGTAACCAACATAGACATGTCATGTTGCAACATTAAATCAAGTGCTGAGTAGGAGGCAACCCACTATATTTTAGTGTTCACATTTATGTTGTTTTTGTTTTTATAGGTTTTACCTTTTGGACCTTAACTAAAAAATGGTAAACATTGCTACATTCATCAATTTCTAGGTAAGGGGACTGTGTGATCAACCCATCATGGTCACAATTCCCATGCGGTAACTTGAATAGAAAATTAAAAAGTTGAAATTTTGAATATAAAAAATGATAAGTTTTAGACTTTGGCACCTAATTTCAACTTTACAACGTAAAAGATAGGTTATAGAACGATAAATATTTGAAAAAATGTCAACACACGAAGTCTGAGTTGCAAAAAAATGGGCTAACATTTTTGCCCGGTACCTGTGCCCAGCACCTGTGGGCTGCTGGTACTACTTGCGTCGGGTCCTTGATTCGAGTATGTGCCACGAGTAGGGTTAGTTTTGGGACCACTTTTAAATTAAAATTTTGGGCCCACCAAAATTTAAATATTACCTAAAAATCCCCACAGCTATATATAAAAACATTCTTATCGTCATTCTAACTCATTTAAATCCTCAAAACTTCACTTTTCTCTTTAAATTCAAACTTCCCACCTAAAACATAAACCAAACCCACACCTAAAAAAAGGATACTTTAAAACTTGTTTGAGATACCAACTTATCCCAACTTGCTAGAAACAAGTTTAAACCTTGGTTTTTCTTGAGTTCTTCATTATTCTCTTTTGGATTTTTATATAAGAGGTATCTTTCTTGGCTACTAATGGTTATATATTGTCTTATTTACTATTGACATAAATAGATATGTGTATTTCAGTGCAAAATTTATAGAAACTACTATGCTTGTATGAGGAAGCCTTGAAATAGGATAAAATAATAATGTATGGCCTTATTTTGAATTAAAATTCTAAGTAAGTTGAACTTAAATGAATAAAAGTAATCCCATGAGTTGAACATGTTTGCTTGCTTTGAAATTCATGATTCTTGAGTAGTGTGTACACATTGGACTTGTTGGGATTTAAAATAGGTTATACGGGTGTGAAAATTGAAAAAAATATTGAAATTATTGAATTTTATGTTTTTCCCTAACTTTTGCTATCCCTTACTTTTGTTGGAAACTAACAGCTATTTTTCCAGGTTTATTTGGTACCTAAAGTGAAGAATGATAGTAATTTGATAAAACAAGCACAGTATCTCGATCTTAGTGGTTCAGTGGAGGAGTATCCAAGGCACCATCTTGTAGATGCTGCAATTATGGTGACACGTAGGGTCACAAGAGGATAGACTCACCAAGCTTCTTATTTAGCTGCAGCCCGAACGAGGATAAAGTCATCTAAGATATTACCACTACATACTCTTCCACCTGATAATGATGATGAGGAAGAGAAAGAGTCTGAGGCTACACCATATATTACTCAAGACCCTCAGTTTCAGAAGGGATCCCAGGATCCTTCTAAGGAGGTTTAATAAGAGTATTCATCAGTGGTACCCCAATCTAAGTAGGGCATCACTGCTTTTACGCAGTAGATAAATATACCCTAGTCTAATAAGGGTACAGTATAGGCTTTTCATAATGCACAATAGAAGAAAACACTTGCATCTGTCGTAGATGAACCTCCCAAGAAGGGACATTTGAGGTGGTGTCTAGAAGGGATGTGACATATATATCAGCTTGATAGTTGTGTTTAAGAGCTAGGCATGCCTATGATATATGTCTATGAGGAGCTCCTGATCGATTAATCAAGGCTAGAGTAGTTACCATAGCTGTTGGCAATATTTTCATAGATATCAGCTGTAGTGGATGACTGGGCCACTCATTTATTACATCCTGACTATGGTGCAGGAGTTTTATGCATCTTACAGAGAAACCGTAGTCCTTCCCATGCTCCTTTATTGAGGATTTATCAGATTTGCATAATAGCTATAACTTGATCACACACTAGTCAGAAAGGTCAGAGTGATATTAGAGAAAAGAGTATTTGTAGAGTCATATTTGGTATTTATCATATTGAACCTTCATCTATAGTAGAGTGTGACCATAGAGTGACAATTGCATAGGATCATCATAGTATGTAAGATACTGAGAACAGAGCTGAGAGGTTGAGATAGCTATATAGATAACCAATTATATTTCACCACAGAATGATGAGAACCCATAGATTAAGGGGAAAGATATGGTAAAGAAGTTTCTATTGAAACTTTTGTTCTAATTTTGGTGGATACTAATTGAATACTACCTGTTACTTACTTCTTCAGATAACACAATAATATGGGTGGGAGCTGTACTAGTTTCCTGCTTGATGGTTGACTATCATATTAATTTTTCTTCCATCATTAGGTATGCTTCAGTTACTAAGAATTGATGAAAGGGTCAATAAGATCGAGATTGCAAAGAAAAGGACCATGAAGGGTTTTGCCCATCCAGGCACTTCTAGGAGACCGAGAGAGTAGACAACAGTACCATAGGCCTAGTTTGAGCGCCCGATAATTTTTGCAGAGTTTGATAAGGTACATATATATGATGTGGGTATTGGTATAAATATGGAGATAGGGGAGTAAAGAGATACTCTAGATTTGAGTACACAGGATGAGGAGCAAATGCTACTTCTTATTTAGCCTCGTCTTTGACCTCAGAGTCGTTTTGTACATCTATAGAGCCAGCTTGACCAACCACAAAAAATCTAACAACAGGTATGATTACTATAACTAGTGAGTTTTTGTAGAGCCTAGTGGATATCTAGAGGGCCAGAACCACACAGTTGAAGATTGTCAAGACTGAAATGACTAACCTTTTATGGCAGGTAAGATTAGGGGTCGAGACTAGATTTTATCAAGCCAAGGCTAGATGGGAGGCTTCTTCGAGGGCCAGCTATGTGTCGATTCTCAAACAAGGATTAATAAGCTCAAGAGATAAGTTAAATCCTAATATACAATAATTATGCTATTTTTGGTTCAGATGAGATGGGATTTTAATATCCTATAAGTAGAGGTATGCTCTCTTATAGAGATCCATTTAGTAGCTACTCCCTTAATGATACCCCCTATAGTCTAGATATCACTTCTGCGTCTGCCGAGATAGTTTGACTTTTTTGCGGTGGATGATGAGGAGGTCCCTACAGTTGGGACCAAGAGAAGTCACTTACATAATTTGTAGTATCCTATTATGAAAGAGGAGGAAACTCTTAGAAAGGCTAGACATGATTATTTAGGGACTAAATTCATGGATAAAAAGAATTGCGATGCTATAGCAGTGGGTGTATAGTGCACCACCATTACTACCTTCTCTTCTATCTTTTATGCCCCTATCTAGGGATTCTCTTAACTCAGGCTCCTAGTGTATCATAGGTATGAACTCACTTCCCTATGTTTTGTTTTGATTTAGTGCATTGAGGATAATGCATAGTTTTTAGTTAGGGGTGGGCATACCATGCCACCGCTGGTTTTTCTTGCTATGTTTTTTTCCTATCAGTAGCGGTATGGTTGTAAAACCGGCATGTCTAGGATAATTTTGTGTCATATTGTATTTTTTTGTATTGTGATATTTTGTGTGATTAGGAGATTTTGAGTATTGAGGGCATTAGTCATACTTTGACTAATTTTTGACACCCCTCTAAAAATTTATGTTTTTAGAACTGTGCTGATGTACATATATGTGAACTGTATAGATTTTGTTATGGAATTAAGATTAGGAACATGATAACCATTTGCTGATAACCATCTGGATAGGTATTAGTTAGTGATATTGACTCTATGCTTTGTGTGAGAGAGATACTACTTAGTCCCTTTTGTATGTTAAATTCAGAAATTGCCTGGTTAGTCTTTCCTAGGTTGAGTGATATTCGGTTAGGAAAGGATCAAAGGACATTTTTAATTTTAGTCCACTTGTAGCCTAAATGACTTCCCATGTCTGAATTATATCCCTTGATCTGATTTTGAGCCTTATAAGCCTATTTTTCTTGTTTTCACCATTCACCTTCCCATTTGTATTACCATTTACCTATTTTGTCCTTATTTCTTCTTGGATAATATGCACCTCAACATAAAAAAAAATTCCTATATTGAGGATAGCTATATAGGGGTGCATAGTGTAAAATAGTTATGCATATGGGTAAAATAGGAGAAAAACACTACAACAAAAAGCTTTATTTATGACCAACATATTGGGATGAGCTGATAATCCCATTTCTTAAAGTATAGTTATTGGGACAAAATTATTGTTTGGTCCTTGTTTATGTATTCATTGTGAAGGTACTAAATATGGTCCCAAAAAAATTTAGTATGTGGTCCCAAATAATATAATTGAAGGCATGAGGAGGAGAAAATGTGCCAAATTTAATATTAAATTATTTAAAAAAACGTTTTTGCTTTTAACAAAAATTAAAGCACCAAATCTATTAAGGTTAAAGTAGAAATTAAAAAACACTTTGTTTCCTAAAAACACTCATCACAAAACCCTAGTGATGCTCTTTTTTTTCCATCGATTAGCTCTACCCTAATCTAACAAGGTAGTTTTTCATGACAGCTCTACCTAACTCGAGGAATTCAAGGTATGCCATATTTTGCAATCAATCAAGTTGCTCTTTTTCATTCATAGGTCTTAGTATTAATGTCATATTTTTCTTGTTTTCTTGAAGCTATGCCTTTGTGATTTAAAATCTTACTGTGCCTATCCCTTTTTACTAATTTTTTGATCTTATTTGACTTGTTGCTGCTAATGACATTGTTTGTTGTAAACATCACTGGATTGTTGTTGTAGATTAAAAACTTCACTGTGGGGAGCATGGAAGTAGTTTTTTAGAGACTCAATATGTCCCTATTTTTGTTATGCTTTTTGTAAGTAGTTTTTTACCTTTACATTTTTTTGTTCGACATTTCATTTAAAAGAAGAAAGTGAAACTTTCAGATTTTTATCTTATTTTTTTTATCTTTCTATGTTCTCCATTCGAAATAAAACACAAGGAAACAAATTTTTTATCAGAAAATTGCTATTATGTGGTATCATATTGATACGTATTCCAATTTTATTCTAATTATCCGTACTTAAATCTTGGTTTTGTTTGTATTAGAGTGGTGTAATCAATAATTTCTGCCAGTTTATGGTTCATGATGGTGTTAAAGTGGTGTTTGATAATGCTCAAATTATACTCTTGAATGGGTGTAAGCGATCATTGTCAATATAAAACCCAACTACGTTGGGGGTCGAATCCCATAGGGAATAAGGTATGAACTTTGATTTTTTACGAAAGATTTTACAGGTAGTTTACTATTTCCGAAAGATGGAGGTTTAAGTTCATGGTGTGTTAAATATTACTTTCAATACTTTAGTGTTTGTAATCAAGATAAATGGGAAACCAGAGCTATGTTCACCAAGGGTTTCGGGAATTGACAGATACTAGGTAATGCTAGAGATTCTTGGAATGATTAGAACAACAGAATATCCCTGACGATTATGCTATCTGACTTATCTCTCGACCACACTAGACAATTAATTATCTAATTCTCTCAAACTTAGATAACTTATCTATTTCCAATAGGATGTTATCTCAGGTACATTAATCCAGTTATGACATTAATCATTAAGCATAAGGTTGGCAGCTTCTGAGTCCCTGTTGATAACTCACGTCCTCTAGTCTATTTCTCTGTTGGAAGAAAATAAAACCTAAGGCATAACCTAATGTTTGCAACCACTAGATTTTAGGTAAAACAACAGAATTTTAAGATGTTTTACTACTCTTTGAATCCGTTAAACACCTAGTATCATATCAAACCCTAATCCATGGATCCCATAACTCCGGCTAATGAAATTAGCCGCTCATGATTTGATGAACAAAATAACAAGTTGAATTCATGATTATAATGATAAACTTATGAATGGATAGAAAACAACAAGTAGTTCCTCCGATTTAGTCACAAGGTAGAAACCCCAAAAATTGTTGATACAAAAACACAAGAATACTTTATGAAAGAGAGCAAAAATACGTGTCTCTCTTCTTAGAGTTGATGTCTGATAGATAATGATTCCCTCTTTAAAAACCCTAAAAGATACTATTTATACTAAAGCCTAATTAACGAAATAAAGTAACTAAAATTAATAAAATCCTTGAAATAGGTGATGCCCAAGCTGACGCCGCATCAAGAGTCTGACGCCCTATCACGGATGGTGTCAGAAATACTTCAATTACCTTCAAAATCTGTCTTAGGCTGACGATGTATCTGATGCCGCTTCAACGATCTGACACGTATCACCAACGTCGTTAGATTTTTTCTTCAAACTCAATTCTCTGGTTTAGGTTGACGCCCTTCGTGATGCCTTCTCACCAACTTGACGCCTTATCAACAACTTCGTCAGAATTTCTTCTCAGGATTCAAGTTTCTGGTTAAGGTTGACGACAATGCTGATAAGCTATCACAAGGCTGACGACTTATCACAGAGTTAGACAACCATGATTTCTTTTATCTTAGATTTTCAACTCTGTTGCTCCATTGTCATTTGGTTTTATTCCTCCACCCTTTTACTGTAGTATCATGAGCAAACACATCAAAATAACAAGATTTGCTTTAGAATTCATAATTATTTTAAGCTTAAAAACATTAAATGTGTTAGCTTTTACTCACACATCAGTGTTGCAGCAGCTTAAAACTTTAAAAATTGATGGTTTTATAGTAAATTATTGGTGAGCCATCATAGAAAGCTGGGTTCCTCAGACATATGAGTGGTCTGGGTACATGGAATTTTTTAAATTAATTTGAGATTTTAAGATGAAAATACAGGTCTTAAACCACTCATTATTTATATATACTCATATTTTTGCATCTGAATTTCTAATATGTTTTAAGTTAGTCATGATTTGGTGTAAAAAAACCCTAGTCTTTCCTGCTTTAGTCTGTTCTATGTGTTACAAATAATTTACTCTTACAATGTGCCATTTTATCTATATTCTGGAATGTTATTCCCCTTCTCAAAGATAAAGTAACCCAAGTCCCATTATATGTTCACATTAAGACATTTGTTGAGCTTATTAAGGCTATCTATAGGGGGATTCCTAATAATAGAGTGTTTTATGGAATTTTTTGTTTTATCCAAAAAGGTTGTAATAGCATTTCATGAATATGGGGGAAATAATACTGGTTAAATGTTTATATCCCATCCTTAGTTGGTTCTAGATATAGGTAAAGACAATCAGGATATATTCTTTACTGATCATCAAGGAAGAAGAAACATTGAATGCCTATCCCAGGGAATTGATAAAGAGCGAGTATTAAGAGGTAGAGCTACCATTGAGGTATTAATTTATCCTTTATTACATTCAAGAGACAAAATCTAATATTTCCCAATTCTTTGAAGGGAATCTCTCTCTAATAGATATTATCCAATCATGTAAATCATATTGTCAGCTAAATAATGAATCATTTATATATCCAAGAAACTTTCTGTAGTTTTAGAAGTGAAAGGTTGTGGATATTGGAAATAACTGTCTAATTGATATGTCATTTTTCTACGTGATTATCTTAGTTGATGCCAAAGCAAAAGTGAAAATAAAAATAAAAAACTATAGTAATCATCTAAAATGTAGCTAAATATTAGTTATTTTGATCTCTAGTTTTGAATCAAAAATTGCAAGCTTACTTTGATTTGATGGGAAGCTTCTGCACTGAATTTGATGACCTGTTCACTGATGGTATAATTTCTACAATTGAAATTGGCATTGGTGCCTATGAGGAGATAAAGTACCCTTCTTTTTTTGAAAAGATGGGATAGAGGTATCCTGGTATTGATGAGTGTTAGGTATCTATTATAGGAAGTCTATGACATAAATTTCTATGTGATTTGGTCATATTACTTAGACTTCACTAACTATAATTATAAAAAACAACCTTATTTTGTTCTCTGGGTCTATATGATAAACTTAGTGTACCTGAAAATGCTTAGTCTGATGTTGATTGGTTCTTCATTTAACCCAAGTGAATAGTTTTCATTTAGTTAAATTGCAAAATAGTTTTCTTGGGGTTCTAAAAGAGAAATTTCATATGATCTAATGGTTTCTATGATATAGTTATCCATCTTCTATCAAGATGTTGTGTAAAAGTGATGTAGGGACCATCACTTCAATCTATCTTAGATTGTAATATTTCTAACCAATGTATTCTCCATTCCGGCATGTCTATAAAGTTGAGACGGGGAATACAAAAGGCTTAAATATGATGTGGCAGTTAACTTACAACAACATGACATTTTTTTCCATTTGGTATTTACATTGGTATTTCTTAATACTGATTAATAGGTTTTTTCCTTTTAAACTGGATAACTATTATAGTAGCGTCCTAAACATCGATTTAAAACCTTTTAAGTTTACTTTTTAACTGCATTTATCAGTTAGTTGAATACAAAACTTTTTTCTTTTTCCTTTATTTGGTCAATTTTACCTTTAAACTGTCATCTTATATCTTTGATTGATGTACTATTACTTCTCATTTTCATTATGAAATTCTATTTTGCAATATTCGTAGATTCTCTAACTGGCTTTAACTTTTCTTGTTTCAGTGTTGTGATAAATATTCTCTACAGAATCATTAAAAAGCTGCAACATTAAGGGGACACACTTTTTGGGCCAAGGGACATAATAATGCTGATTATTACAATTCTAAGCCACAAGAAACTGGATTCTTATGTAAACGAGGTGATTATGATTGCTACTACAGGAGATTTTTCCTCCATTTATATAGACATGTAATTTTTGTGATTTCTTTTTGAGGTTGTAGTTTTGCCTACAACATGTAGATAACTCTGGCCATTTTTTCTATAATGCCTAGTAGCAACAGATTTACAGAACATGTTCTTTATCTTTTAAGTATTTAGTGGGTCATGGCCTTTAGTATTAGTAATGTCTACAGAAGCTAGGAATAGTGAATGAAGGGTGGCCTGTATAAATTTTAATGGTGCATAGTTTGTGTCCTTTCTAAAGATGCCTGTCATAAATCTGCTATAGTTGGAAATGTTATTTATCACTACTCTGCTCAACAACTTTCCAATATTTAATTTGTTTCCATTTCTGTATCATATTTTGCACTTCTAGAAAATTTAGCTTTGTTATCTCTGTTAAAGTGAGGATTTAGATTTATTCCTACACAAAACTAAGATGATAAGAGTCGTGAGTTCTTTGTTGGTCTATTTTAGATGATTAATGACATCATTTTGCATGATAAAAAAGGAATTATAGAAATTCAAAATTGGATGACATATAGTATTATGTGGAAGCATGATTGATTGATTTTGTATTTCCCAACCGCAATCAAATTGTTTGCATAAAATACTGAGAATGCTTTTAAATTATGGCCCTCTTACCTCATCTTATCCACGTGGTGAAGAAGAAGCTATACTCTGTAGTTGCATTGATTAAAGAAATAAATTTCTGGGGTAAGGGAAGTCTGAATTCTCTTGTTTGTTCTGCCTTGATTTGTCAAGTATCTTGACTCCTTGGTTTGGAACTGTGGATCATACACTTGTTTCTAGGCAAGAAATTAAATGACCAGATTACATTGTTATTTGCATATTCTGTCTTACAGATCTAAAATAGACTATTGTATTATATAGTAACAATTCTAGAAGTCGCACCTAAAACATGCTCTTGAGCACAATATCTTTGTATTCCTTGTAGCTTTATTATTGTCTTGCAACTTTTAATGTAGGCAGATTCTTTCTCTCTCTCTTTAGTGGAGTGCTAAAATATTATTATATATAAAAGATTATTAGATTATAATTAGATGTGGAAAATGTAGATTTAGGCTGCATCCATCTTTTGTGTTGATGAGTTAACATATAATATGGTCTTTGTTTATGTCTTGTTTAGCTCCATCAGGTTAAAGTAATTGCCTTATTTTCCATGTTAGCTTTGCATAATGTTAGCAACTCTTGAACTTTTAATTGAGTAGTCTGTCTGTGCAATTTGAAAAGTTTGCATTCTCCCCTTCCTTGGATGTAGAAAGGTTTATTTTTTCTTGTCATTAGTTGTATTGAAAAGAGCTTTTTATCAATCCACTGCTAAACACTGCCCAATTATGTTGCAGCAAGATCACTTCTGAAGGGCGGCGGATAACAAAACTTGATTAGATATTACTTAATGGAAACAACATAGACATCGTGAGTATAATCTAGCCTTTATGAATAAAATCTATCTTCATATTTTTTCCTTTTTCCCTTCAAAAACAACATCGTGAGAATAATCTAGCCTTTCAAAACTATAAAACAAAGATTCTGCACCTACTGGATAACATGATGCCCTACCTCTTTGAAATTAGGATTTGACATAGAATTTCCTTCACACTTTTTTTGCTAACGAATAGCCGTGATCTATTTAATCTTTTAGATAAATTGTTAATTATGAGTTTGTATTTCAAACGTTCTTGATATTCAAGGGACTTCTGAGGTTTAGATGTTTGACATGGAAGAACCTAAGATACAAAATTCATGGAAAATTATACTAGAAGGTTGTTAGAATGCTAATAATTCCACCACATCTAGAGAAACAATCTTTGAAGTTGATCAGAATCTTGAAACTCTTAATCATACATAGGTATTTTATATGAATTTGTTCATCAATTTAAATCATGAATTCATGAAACATATTTATGTACTAACCAAGAAGTTAATAAGGCATTCATAGTGGTGGTTGTTGTATGATATTAAAATTATTATTACAGCTTTAATTAAGGGAAAGGAAATGGAATTTCATAAGTAGGGGACTAAAGTTTTTTTCTTATTGAAGTAGAAAAGATGTAGCCTTAACAGAAGTTCATTGAGCCGAAAGTAGATTAAAGGAAGAGGATAGATTTGATTGATCGTGGGTGTTTGATTTGAATAAGTATCGGTACATTTGATTACAGAAATCTTAGATTAGCCTTGTAGATGCTTCTTGCAAGATATTCAGGATAGTCGCCGAACAAAAACTAGCTTTATTTATACCTTGTAGAACAAGTAGATAGAAATAGAAAAACCAGTTATTTCTTGATGTAGTTTGATGAGATTTCAAATTATGAAGAATTTCTTGATAAAGCTTGTAGCTGGAAACTATTTAAAGATCTTTAATTATTCAAATGAAGTTACAAATTAAATTAGGACTCTGTTCATCTGCAAATTGTGATAATGAAGTTCTACTAAGGTTTGTGTATAATCTTGAACTCGGACACTTGTTAACTACTGAAGTATTTGATTATGCTTTGTATGAAGATATGATGTACATATTGGGCGATACTTGCTACTTTATCTCTTTTAAATGGTTTGTGGAGCTTTCTCTGCACTTGAGTGTTTAAAAGTTGAATTGGACACTTTTATATATTAACTTAAATTGATTTATGTCGAGCATATGAGGTGAAGCGATGTAGTAAATTTCTTCTTTACTATTGTAGGATTCGATTTAGGTGAAACAGTAGAAACTGAAAGTCAAGGACTTGATTATTTTTCGGCCCTGTGATGGAAGCTAGCAATTTGAAGTGAAAGTCGATGACTTATACTGTAGAAATAGGAGTTTCTTTATTATTTTTTGCTATGTATTCAAATATTATGGAAATTTTGATATCATACTCTAGCTCGATCGGGATGGTAACTATGTTTTTTTAAAAAAATATTGAAACTTATATCATGGAATGTTAACTAAGTTTTTTGGTCTCTAATTATATTATGTTTTTGTATCTAGATTCTTGATAGCGATTTGATATTTATTTGATGAAATTTATTATTTTATGATATTAGGCTCATTTGTGGTCAATAGAGACTAGAAATATTGCTCACCTTTAAATGTTTATCTAGGATGAGATGTTGTTTGTCTTTGAAGGTTGATCTATGACTAGAATGTGGCTCGTCTTTAAAGGTTGATCTAGGAGCAAGATGTTGATTATCCTTAAAGGTTGCTCTAGGAAAAGAATTTTTCTCATCACCAAAGGATAATTATGACTAGGTAGTTATTCTATTTGGGACAAGAAATATCATGGTGAAAAAATAATTATGATGTGGCAGTTAGTCCCTTTGAGACAAGATATACCATTGCTAAAAGATAATTATGACCATGTAGTTAGTGTATTCAGGATGAGAAATATTGTTGCAAAAAGATAATTACGATGAGGTAGTTAGTCTATTTGAGACAATATATACCTTAGCCAAATGATAATTATGACAAGGTAGATAGTCTATTTAGGATCAGATTTCTCGTTGTAAAAGAATAATTAAGACCAGGTAGTTAGTCGATTGGGACAAGATATACTGTTGCTAAAAGATAATTACGACCAGCTTTTTTGCCATCTTAAAAGTGTTTTAAGGAATGACTTATTAGACTCATCGCTAATGACCTTTTGTGGTAGAGCCTGTTAGGACGGGATGTGACCAGATTTTCCCCATCCTAAAAGACCAATTAGGATAAGATGTGGACTTTCTGGGACTATATTTCCCTTTCTTATAGGTTGTTTGCCTTGTAGTGAAAGAAAGTAAGGCTGAGTGTGGTAGTAAAAGAAAAAGAAAAAGAAACAAAAATTTGTGAAAAAATAATAATAATAAACCACACCCAACCTGAATGTGCTATAAAAGAATAAAAGGGAGAAATAAGGGAGGAATGAAAAAGAAATTGGCTATTAAGTGAGACCCCAAAGTTAGCGTAGTGACAGGGAGGCTTAGTCACTTTAAATATCAATATCTATCATATCTACCCCCAAGCCTACATTACAAGCTGAGAAAAGTCCTATAGTGATCCTAACTTGACTACCTAAATGCTAAAGTAAAAAAATAAGGGCAAGCTTATGGTATTTGACATGCATTGATTGAAACTTCTTAATTAAGTGCGACTGTCTATTGCCTATCGTCGCATTAACATATGTTGTTTCATATGAGTGAGTGGGGCATCTTTGTTGTGAATGCACTTTAGTCATATTGCTAGCTATTTGATTATATCAGCCAGTGTAATTTGTACATAGAAGCAGTTGTCTGTTGCTAATGTAATTACCCATAGCTTCATGCCTTTGTATCACATTGTTGTGCTTCATATTCACACATAGTTGGTTTTGAAAGTAGATATAGGAGGGGATTTTTTCATTTGAACTTAATGTGATGACTGACTGCCTTGAATATCTTATATTCTCTTACTTAAGCATCGTTGCTGTTTTGTTGTGTTTTCATTGTCTGAGGACATGCAAAGGTTTTAATTTTAGGGTGTTGATGTTCTATAGAAATCTAGCACTTTCGACACTGAAAATAAGGAAAAAATGCAGAGGCCATTTTGTTAGATATGATCCATTTTAGTTATGTTCTGCAGGAACCATGTTTTGGATTATAAGTTCATGAAAATAGTGAAAAAAAATATTTTTTGCAACTTTTTGAGAGATTATGGATGATTGGGATGTTTTTTGGATTGATCGTGATCAATGCATGTTCGAGAGTTAAAGAAAAGCTAAAAAATTGACTCCCAGCACCTACTAAGTCAACCTACTGACCACATGTACACCTACGGACTGCATGTTGACCAAGCGGGTACTAGAAATCCAAAAATCTCGAGCACTGACTAGTGGAAATTAACCATCTGCAACCTGCGGTCTGTACCTGTGTCCTGTGCTAGATTGTAGGTGCCACCTGCGTCCTGCTAGATGTCACTCCCTGCTTATGGTCACAAGTGACCCCAAGCTAACCCTTCATCTGGCATAACCCAAAGCAACTGAATAAAATACATAAAATAGAAGGAATAATGCGGAAACAACCCATAACTTAGTCTGACCAACATGAAAGTAAATTTACACGGTCACAATTCTGCTCGTATATATACAAATCTGAAACTGAATACACTGACTACTAGTGACTGTCTATGAAGCCTCTACTAGTATTGACCAAAGATAGCCGGGTCATGACTCCCAACTTCCCCTACTCAATACGACTGAATATAGGAAATACAATACACCTCAAATCTGAACAACTCAAGTCCCTGAATCAAAAGGATTAATCACCTGCTGATCGAGAGCTGCGACCCAGTTGAACATGATATGTGCGCTACAACTAGTACCTAGATTTTGGTAAGAATATAACCCATGGAAATATGTGGGTCAGCACTTTGAAATGTACTGAGTATGTGGGGGTACATGCAACAATATAAATAGTATAATCAATTTCATGAAAACATGCATACGGACAATGATGACTCACTTGGCTTGAGTTATATCAAATCATACTTTTCGTAATTTCATAATAAATAGTTCATATGATAAAATCTCGTAATCAATGTAAATCATTATAAATCATAAATTATGATAAATCATCCTAAATCATCATAAATTACCATATCATCAAAAATCATCATAGGTAATTATAAATCATCATAAATGACCATAAAACATCATAAATATCTCAACTATTTGACTCAAATCTTGGAGTGACTCGGTAATTCAAGAAACCTAATCTTATGGACACGGGAGTTTCCTATAAACGACAACCCCATGTAATCTACGTGGAATACCAATGTTTGAAACCCCCGTCAGTGGGAGTTTCATACTCTTTGCCAGGGAGTACGACCTTAAAACTGCAATAATCACACTCGGGCTCTCTAGCCAATAATATCATCATCAAACAACCCTACGGTGGCACATAGGTTTGGGGAAAGACCAAATTTCCCTCTCGGTTCTAAGTACTACTCCCCAATAGGCTCAGAACGTGTTAGGAAATCCACCACAACATCACAAGGGTCTACCATAAAGACCATATCAAATCTCTTTCTCATTTATAAAATCATATCAATTTGTAGATTCCTACCTCAACACATTATAGCTCAAAACATTTTAATCTTCCTCAACATCAACAAGGTATCAATGCATTGAACCATAACCGACTCGATATTTGGACAAGGATATGAAGACTCAATATGTAATATTTTTAATAATTTAACTCATCAAAACCATCTAGAAAATACCAAGACTCATTGCAACTTCGATATCAATATACCCAATAACTCAAATTGTAATAAGGAAGCTCAACATTTGACACATTGCTCGAAAATACTTGGAAATACCAATAATTCATTCTTGAACTTAAAACGTGGATACATGTTATAAATATATAAATTCTTGATAGAAACACCAAGAATCCCAATATTAAATCTCAATTCATAGAACGAAAATAGTTAAATACTCATGTGATTCAAAACTTACAATTCAAATCTTTATAAGTTCATAATCGAATTATTTAGACATAATTCAACTTATAGAACCATAAGAATCAATTAAATAATCATAATTGGCAAGCTTGAACAATTTACATATATACATAATCAAAATCTCATGGTAGGATATCTTGGAAATAAATTCATTTGCCAAACTCATAGTAATCCATAATAAAAATTAAAGATACAGGCACAAAAACGGAAGAATTATTCTTGTTCAAATCCCACATACCTTAAAATTAAAGATTACAATGAATTCCTCCCTCGGAACACTATTTATGAAATAGATTGATGCATCTCGAAGAGCTCGGAATGGGGACTTCATTTATCAGATTAATTTGCAATTTTCATGGTGCAATTGGAAGATTTAGGAAGGGGAATTTGGAGGTTTAGGGTTTCTTTCTTGGAAGTTTTTTTTTTAAATAATAGAATTTGATGCCCAAAATCAGTTTTTATGCTTATTTCCACGAAATCGGGCAAGGGTGAAATGACTGGATTGCCCCTAAGAAAATTGAAAAATGGCAGAAAAGTACTGTGTACCTTGGCCACGAAAAACTGAATAACTCCTCGTTCGGGTTTTGGATTTTTGTGAAATTTATATCGTTGGAAAGATAACTCAAAGATATTTAATTTTATATAAGGTAGGCCACCCAGTTCATCATATATAAGGATTTATGATTGACCAAATTTGACCCAAATCAAATCCGTCCCTCAGTTACTGATTTGACATGCTGAAATAAATTGATCGTAACTTATTACTCTAATGTTGGAATGGGGTGAAACCAATTGCATTGGAAAGAATACTCAAAGAGATTTTGTTTGATGTATAGCAGATCTCCCAATTCCTTATATTCAGGATGTGATGATCGTTTGAATTTGGCCCTGAAATGCTGAAAATTTCTGGGGCATGCTAATCGCATGGTGCCACTGTTTTGGGCACCCAAACGTGCCCTTATGCTACTCCAAAAATTCCGAAACTCACTCGGGATGTATTAAAACCTTTTCCCATCACAACGCAACTTGAAAATTGAAAAACGGATGTCAGAAAGGTCATCAAATAAATACCCGAAGATCAGAGGTCTAAATGAGAAAGTTTCAACACTTAGCAAATTTTTTTTTTTTGAGCGCTAAGATTCTCTTGGCAAGATAAAAAGGCTTTAACGACTCGACAAATTTGGGAGCAAAATATTTAACGGGAAAAACTCGGGATATCACATCATCTCCCCTCTTGGAAACATTCTTCCCCGAATGTCGCTCGTTAGGTTAGGAAGGCAAGGAAAATTGAGGATACGCAACTAAAATAGCTTGATGAACAAGTTTATATTTTTCTAAGATTTGGAGTACTTTCCGACGCATAAGCTCATGATAATCACAACGACATAGTTGAGTCTATCACTAAAAGAGTTGGATGAAGGAAAAATTATTAACTTCGATTTAAATCCACATTCACAAAGAAAGAGATGAAAATCAAGGATATGAAAACTCGGGATATCACAATATCTCCCTCTTGGGATCGGTTCTTCCCAAATAATACTAATTGATACATGGGACACTTTATGATTGACCCATGGCTTAATACTTGGGTCGGGAACAAACGAAAAGGCTAAATAGAATTTGGTAACTCGCTTCGACACAAATAAATCTTTCTTGAAATGGTTATGCTCACAAAACTTCAAGTAGTGAGATTGGACCACATCGGAAGATGGAAGAAATATAAGAATCAGAATAACTATCGAGTTGAATTTATAGATGCACGGACCAAATCAAGACACACTCTCATTCTAGTCGGACATGATTCAAAATATTTCTAAGGAACTTTCAGTGCTACTAGGAAGCAATTGGGTTTGGGATATGGTCCGAACAATATATATATATATATATTGAAATAAGGATTTATAACTCGACCCCAATTTTAAGTACAGAACGTAGGTCGATCAGTCTTATATCAAAATAAAAGTACTAGAACCCACGCAGTACAACTTACTTTCAATCTTATCAATATGCTTCACACACCCTTTCTCCGCAATACTATTTTCCCCAAATACCAAACTTACTTGATTCAATTCATAATTCTCACAAGGAATTTGCAATCTTGGCTATTCAAATCTAACTAAGCCAAACTCTCTCTCCTCATTTTCAAGCTTAATTTGGAGTCACCAATTCCTCCACCTAACACCGTAACATAGCACCATTCCAAATTATAAATTTACACACATCCACATTGTTACAGTTCCTCATCTCACAGATAATTCTTATTACCACTCAATCAACTCTAATCCACTTAATACTCACCATTTTCAACCATCATATTCATATCAACAAGTCTTGAAGCTTAGGGAACTATTCATAGGCATATACGCAATTCAACTTATAGCAAGGCTAAGGCTTGCAACCAATATCCTCAGACAGGAGATATATTCACAATACATGAGTGCTATGCAAGATCAATTTACAAGAGCTTTTAGCTTAGACTTCTAAATCAACATAGACACCAAAACTTATCGATAATATAAACTTTAATCTCCGTCCATATATACTCACATGATGTTCAAGTCTATCTTTATAATTATGTATACACTCCTAATCAACACCTATAAAACACCTTTTTCAAATTCTACAATCCTTTATTAAGACAACTTCTGGGCACTATTCTTAAGAAAACACCTACTAACTTTTCCAATTAACTAAGCCATTCACAAGACTTCACTTCAATAATTCCCCACCTACAAACCTAGATAAACCATCACACAACCACTTTCACAAACACAACACGAAATGCTTCAAATAACCATGATATCCATCAAAATCCTAGCCTCAAGCTTACTCCACACTTGCCACCTTAGCAAAAATAAACATGCCACAATCTTTATCAACAAAAACCCACTCACTCTCTCCTATCATCACCACTATTCATCCATACTCCCTCGACAAATAAAAAGTCATGAAAGAATAGAATATGAAGGGATATTGTATATGACTTGGTGGGGTTATTAAGGTCAGAGAACTAGGGTATCAAATGCATGAATTCAACCAGAATCAAGATTAATGATTAAGGACACCCAGTACATAAATTGAATCTTATTGGTCACTAAGGGTGTTGCCGGTGGACTGAACTTGAACATACAATAAAACTTAAGCACATGCATTTTTAACCGCACAACTTGAGTTTAGAGTTTATAGCTTATGGAATGTCGATTTCACCTGCTAGAAAAATTGGGGCTCCATATTTCGATAGTTAGGAGAATACATATTTTCCCATGATATGCATGAACATGTATTATAATCGGGGGAATGAAACATAAGGCATGAGAAAATATCGAAGTCATTGAAAAGGCTGGGTTAAAATAGGATCAACACCACTACTTCTCACCACCAACTTGCAACCCACCGATATACCAACCTAAGTCCCCCAATCTTAACTTAGTTAACTTTTTTTCTACAATCTCCCTCTTAGACTTAAGCCAACACTTCGAGTCAACGAATCACCATACAAAATCTAGTCCACGGCATTCACTTTACTCCAGGTCCCTAGATATACCCATACACAATATCCATAACTTAACCCGCATAACTGTAATACCCCGGGAAATTTTTTGTTGAAATTTTGTGCGTAAATGTATTGGATTCTATCTTCTAGAATGAATTATAAATTTTTTCGTATGGAATGTCTTAGATTATGACCCACCATTACATAGATTATCAAATAAACTTTCCAACGATATGTGGATCATCCAAAAAGGACACCCGAGCGACAAGTTATGAACATTTCGATCGAACCGTGAATAGTAGTGAACAGTAAAATATGCAGGAAAAAGTACTGAGGCCTGGCATATTTTTGCTCAAACCTTAAATGATCATAACTCTTTGTACACAATAATCTGGGTGATCTACTATATATCAATGAAAATATCTGCGAGTCCTCTTTCCTATGAAATTGGTTTCATCCAACTTGTCTATCCGAGTAAAAAGTTATGGTCGATCTACTTCAGCCTATCAAAAGTAAATATTTAGGTCAACTTCACACGATCCTAACTCCTCGTACATAATGACCTGGGTGAGATACTATAAATCAATGGAAAGATATGAGATTCCTCTTTCTAATGAAATTGGTTTCATCTAATTTGGATATTGTATTAAAACATTATGGTTGATCTACTTAGACTATCAAAACAATCCACCAAAGGACAAATTTGGGAATTATTTAATTTTTAGGAGCATTTTGGTCGTTTCCCCCTCACCCAAAATCTGTCCAAACCCTATATTAAAGCCTATTAGAAGCATTATATGTTATATTTCATTAAATTTGCTCAAAAAGAAAACCCTAAGCTCCTACATCCAACTTCAAGAACCTCCAAAGTTCACCATTAATTCAGCCAATTTATTCAAGATTCCAGGTTCCTAGTTCAAGAACCTCCAAAGTTCACCATTAATTCTGCAAATTTATTCAAGATTCCAAGTTCCTTGTTCAAGAACAACAAGAACCATCATTCAAAGGCACGATTAATATCTCAAAAATGAGTATCGATCTAAAGTTCATCATTCAAGGTATGTGGGGTTTTTCAACAAGAACTCTCTTTCATTCTTGTGCCTAAAAGTAATTTTCTTTACAAAGGCATGATTTTTATTTAATTTTCACGAATTTGAAGCATGAACCCATAGCTTATGATGATTATTATGAAATCTTGATATTTATAATTTTGAAAGATAAATTACATATGTGGAGATATAAAGGATTAATCTTGAACGATATTTATCATAATTTTGATATTTGGGTTGTGAATCCCCATTGGAAATTGTGTTTTTTTGAGAAAGTGTGTGTTATAAGCACGTTGATGTTGATTATTTGAGATATTGTGAATGATTTGAACTTTTGGTCTTAATGGAGTTTTTTTGAACTCGAGTATGAAAAAAATCTACAACATGGTTGATTTTGATAGATAGGAAGAATGATGGCTCTCGATGTATATTTATATATTACTGAAATTGTTTTGTTGTGGATTATTTTTAAAATGATCTGAGCTAAGTCCGGGAGAAATATTTAGCACCAAGTGGGAGGTATAAAGTGACCTTACTTTCCTAGAACTACGTGCCCCCATTGGAGTGAGCCTAAGGCTGATTTATATAGTAATCAGTAGTTTGTGTGAATTTAATATCGATAGTCCTACTCCGATGGCAAGGATAGGATGGCTCTCCCCAATGTGGGTTGTGCATTAGACTCTATGTAGCTCATATAGTTTATATCAGTTATAGGATCTCCCAGTATGTGTGTGTTTCCTTGTGTCTATGGTGAACGGTGAAGTGATTTGAAAGTGGAATTGCAACAGTAACTCTTTCGAAAGATTTAAATGATATTTATATTATGAGAATTGATATTCTTGATGAACGAAAAGTGATTGACAAATTGTATGATGACTCACATGTGTTATTATGCTTATTTCATCCTCTTATGATTATGATGATTTTCTTCGGGCTATGTGAGTCTTTCATACATCCTGCATATTTCTTATAAATATTTATGATGGTACTGACCCATATCTTCAGATGTTGGCTGCATTTTGTCGGAATGTAGGTTCAGGTACTTAGTTCCAGGTTTGACAGTGATTCTTTAGGCACACTATTCTATATCCTCTGCTGTAGTGAGTCCTCATGTTCCGATGATGTGATGTTTGATGTTGGTTTCATGGAATTTTTTATATTTGATAACTGAGTATGAGTCAGTTGGGGCATGTCTCAATGGCTCACTAGTTTTATTAATTTTCTTAGAGGCTTCTCAGACTAGTATAGATATTGGAAGTTGACTAATAAGTCATATTTTGTTATCTTTCTGAAATTCTTTTATTGTTGGATGATGATTACTCTGTTGATATTTGAGGGTTATTTATGGAATTCCCATTGATTCGTGTTGAACTGAATGAAAATGGTTCAAAGGGTTAGCTTGGGGCTACTCGTAGCCTCAAGCACTGTGTGACGCTCCGGGACCTATTTTTGGGGTGTTACAAACTTGGTATTAGAGCCTAAGGTTTTAAGGTATCCTACGGAGTCTGACAAGCCGCGTTAAGTAGAGTCTTGATCATCGGTGTTTTGTGTTCCACATCTCTGAGCAAGAGGCTACAAGACGTTTTAGGAAAAAGTGTGATTCTTTCTTTCAAAAGTCTATTGTGCTTAAAGTATCTCTCTCTACTGTTGATTCATACTCTTCTCTTTCAGAAATATGCCTCCACATCGAGCGAGAAGAAATAATGATATTCTGGGAATTCTGTGTCACCCAAGAGTCATTTTATCTCTTACCTCAAAGATTTCCAAGGGGTGTATTTACCATTTGGTTAGAGTCAAAGACACTAAGTCTAGACTTCAACTCTCCAGTCTGTTAACGTCGTCAATGAGTTTTTTGATGTCTTTTTGGATGATCTCCCAGGGATACCTCCTGATAGAGAGATAGAGTTCAGGTTTGATTTTCTTCTAATACTCAGCCTATTTCTATTCCTCCTTACCGTATGGCCCCGACAGAACTTAAGGAGTTGAAAGAGCAACTCAAAGATCTACTAGATAAGGGTTTCATAAGGCCCAGTGTTTCTCCTTGGGATGCTCCTGTGTTGTTTGTAAGAAATAAAGATGGCTATTTGCATATGTCCATTGATTACCGCCAACTGAATAAAGTCACCATAAAAAATAAGTACCCCTTTCTGAGAATAGATGATTTGTTTGCCCAATTGCAAGGTGCAACTTATTTCTCAAAGATAGACCATCGTTTCAGCTATCATCAACTCAAAGTTAGGGAGTGTGACATCCCTAAAACCGCTTTCCGAACTCGTTATGGCCATTTTGAGTTTCTTGTAATGTCTTTCAGGTTAACTAATGGACCAGCAGCTTTCATGGACCTCACAAATTGAGTGTTCAGACCATATCTAGATATGTTTGTCATAGTGTTCATCGATGATATACTGGTGTACTCCTCTAGTGAGGATGAACATTTTGATCATCTCTGAACTGTCTTACGAACCCTTAGAGATCACAAGTTATTTGCCAAGTTTAGTAAGTGTGAGTTTTGGCTAAGGTCAGTTGCTTTTCTGGGTTGTATCATTTCTTTCGAGGGTATTAGAGTTGATCCCCAAAAGACCGAAGCTATTAGAAATTGGCCTATACCTATTTCTCTGACTGATATCCAAAGTTTCTTGGGTTTAGTTGGCTATTACCACTGTTTTGTTGAGGGTTTCTCCTCTATAGCATCTCCTATGACTCGGTTGACCCAAAAGAAAGTGAAGTTCTTATGGTTCGAATTTTGTAAGAAGAGTTTTCAGGAGTTGAAGACTCAACTCACTTCAGCCTCTGTTTTGACTTTGCTTGATGGTGTTGATGGTTTTGTGGTGTACTGTGATGCTTCGAGAGTTGGGTTGGGTTACGTATTGATATAGAAGGGTAAGGTGATAGCTTATGCTTCTAGACAGTTGAAACCCCAAGAGAAAAATTACCTCACCCATGACCTTAAGTTGGTTGCTGTTGTGTTTGCTTTGAAAATCTGGAGACACTATTTGTATGGTGTCCATGTTGATGTTTTCACTGATTATAAAAGTCTACAGTATGTTAAATAAATGATCATAATTCCTTGTCTATCAGAGCAAAAAGTTATGGTCGATCTACTTCAGCCTATCAAAAGTAAATTTTTGGGTAAACTTCAAAAGATCATAACTCCTCGTACACAATGATCTGGGTGAGATACTATATATCAATGGAAATATATGAGATTCCTCTTTCTAATGAAATTGGTTTCATCTAAGTTGGATATCAGAGTAAAACGTTATGGTTGATCTACTTTAGACTATCAAAACAGTCCACCAAAGGACAGATTTGAGAATTATTTACTTTTTAGGGGCGTTTTGGTCATTTTCTCCTCACCCAAAATCCGTCCAAACCCTATATTAAAGACTATTAGAATAATTATATGTTATATTTCCTTAAATTTCCTCAAAAATAAAGCTTTATGCTCCTATATCCAACTTTAAAAACCTCCAAAGTTCACCATTAATTCTGCAAATTTATTCAAGATTCCAAGTTCTTAGTTCAAGAACTCCAAGAACCATCATTCAAAGGCATGATTAACATCTCAAAAATGAGTATCGATCTAAAGTTCATCATTCAAGGTATGTGGGGGTTTTCAACAAGAACTCTCTTTCGTTCTTGTGCCCAAAAGTAATTTTCTTTACAAAGGCATGATTTTTATTTTATTTTGATGAATTTGAAGCATGAACCCATATCTTAGGATGATTATTATAAATTCTTGATATTTATGATTTTGAAAGATGAATTTACATGTGTGGAGATATAAAGGATTAATCTTGAACGATATTTACCATGATTTTGATATTTGGGTTGTGAATCCCCATTGGAAATTGTGTTTTTTTGAGAAAGTGTGTGTTATAAGCACGTTGATGTTGAATATTTTAGATATTTTGAATGATTTGACCTTTTCGTCTTAGTGGAGTTGTTTTGAACTCGAGTGTGAAAGAAATCCACAACGTGGTTGATTTTGATAGATGGGAAGCATGATGGCTCCTGATGTATATTTATATATTACTAAAATTATTTTGTTGTGGATTGTCTTTGAAATGATCTGAGCTAAGTCTAGGAGAAATCTTTAGCACCGAGTTGGAGGTATAAAGTGACGTTACTTCTCTAGAACTACATGCCCCCATAGGAGTGAGCCTGAGACTGATTTATATAGTGATCACTAGTTTCTGTGGATTTGATATCGATAGTCCTACTCTGATGGCAAGGATAGGACGGCTCTCCCCAACGTGGGTTGTACGTTGGACTCCATTAGCTCACATGGTTTATGTCGGTTATAGGATCTCCCAGTGTGTGTGTATTTCCTTGTGTCTATGGTGAACGGTGAAGTGATTTGAAACTAGAATTGTGAAAGTTACTCTTTCGAAAGATTTAAATGATATTTACATTATGAGAATTGATATTCTTGATGAACTGGAAGTGATTGACAAATTATATGATGACTCACATGTGTTATTATACTTATTTCATCCTCTCATGATTATGATGATTTTCTTCGGGCTATGTGAGTCTTTCATACATCCTGCATATTTCTTATAAATACTTATGATGATGATGTTTATAAAATTGCATACACCCCCATATACTCGGTTCCTTTCCATGGTAGTGACCCACATCTTTGGATGTGGGCTGCATTTTCTCAGAATGTAGGTTCAGGTGCTTAGTTCCAAGTTCGACAGTGATTCTTCGGGCAAGCTGTTCTACATCCTCTATTGTAGTGAGTCCTCATGTTCCGAGGATGTGATGTCTGATGTTGGTTTCATGGAATTGTTTACATTTGATAACTGAGTATGAGTCAGTTAGGGCATGTCTCAATGGATCGCTGGTTTTATTGATTTTCTTAGAGACTTGTCAGACTAGTATAGATTTTGGGAGTTGACTAATAAGTCGTATTTTGTTATCATTTCCTATCATGGTACCTAGTTCTCATCATTCCTTTGGAGGTCGTTCTAGCGAGGTTTGCAGATGGATGGGCAAGTAGAATAGAAGATTTAGACCTTGAAAGATATGCTTAGAGCTTCTATTTTTTATTTTGGTGGTAGATAGGTTGATCACTTGCCTATCATAGAGTTCTCATATAAAAATAGTTATAACTCTACCATTTTTATCGCTCTATTTGAGGCTTTGTATGATAAGAGGTGTAGGTCTCCTAATTGGTGGTTTAAGGTTGGTTAAAATAGGTTATTCAGCCCTAATTTGGTTCACCAATCTATGTAGAAGGTGATGGTGATTTAGTCAAGGCATAAAACTACCCAAAGTTGTCAAAACTCCTATGCATATATGAGAAAAAAGGAGTTAGACTTTAATATTAGTACTGGGTGTTCTTAAGGGTGTCTCCAATGAAGGGCTTGATGTATTTTGGGAAGAATGGAAAGTTAAATCACCATTAATTTGGACCGTATTTGGTTTTAAAAAGGGTTGGAATTGTTGCAATATTAATTTGAGTTGCTTTCTAACTTGAGCTCCATTAATCTAGTCTTCCATGTTTAGATATTAAGGAAGTGTGTGAATGATCCTTTGTTTGTTGTTCCTTTAGAAGGTGTGGGCATTTTAAATTCCTTGTCCTATGAGGAAGTTCCAGTGGAGATCTTAGATCAGCCAGTCCATCGATTGCGGGCAAAGGATATGGCTTTGATAAAGGTTCTTTGGAGGAACCAAAAGTCTGAGAAAGCTAATTGGGAATCTGAGGAGGACATGAAGTCCAAGTATCCGTTCCTATTTCATATTTTGGAAATCCTGCTTAGGGTATGTGTGTGATCTTAACATCTTTGTTTTCTTTCATTTTTAATGGTAAGTATGGGAGTGTTTCTGCATTAAATTATGCTAACATATGTCTTGATCCATCATTCTAGGATGAATGATCCTAAGGGGAGAGAATATAACACCCTAGATTTTGGTCCTTGAATATTTCTAAAATTTTATTCTCACTATCATAACTACGACTCACCCTATGAGTCGTGTAGTGTCTTTACGGGTCCAATGACCCTAGTCATAAGGTGTTCAGTGAAAGGTGCTTGAGTTGCTACACTAAGTACAACTTGGGGCCACATTTCATAATGATCCATGAGTAGTCATTGGACTCAAATCATAGCCTAAATAGTGCGTGTATGGCTAAGTTCATCTCTAAGTATGAGTGTCTCACTATGAGTCATGAGGATACATTATGAGTCATTTTGTGAAAATCATAGGATGTGTAAAGTTTACCCCATTTTGTTAATGTGTTGACTATGACTGGACCCCATGAGTCATAGGGTCCCATATACGAGTCGTAAGGCCAATAATTTGTGTGTCTGGTGACACTGTCCTGCCAATGACTCATGGAGATAGGTCGTAATGAGTTGTGATGAGTTGTTATGAGACCCATAACAACTGATGGTTTGTTTTTTGAACTTTTAAATGGGGTCATTTTCAATATTTCCCCCTTATCCTAATAATAACCCATAACCTATAAACATACTTGGGGCCCTATTTTCATAATAACCTACTCCAATTATTCTTTATTCTCTCTTAAGTCTCTCAAGCATCCATACATAGGGTTTCCAAGAAGTAGGTCATCTAACGGCTCAAGGGTTAGATTCTCTCCATAATCTTGGGTATTTCAGGCATGTTACTCATCCCTAATAGAAAATTTGTTAAATGCATATGTTTAAATTATTGTTCATACGGACTTGATGATGGTTTTAAAACATGGGTTAAGGGTCTTGAATGTTTGTTGTTGAACAATATTTTCCATGGTTTACGTATGACTATTCATGATTTAATTAATGTTTTGAACATGTGGGGTGCATGGTTATGGTGAATAAATGATGGGATTATGATTTCCCCCAACTTGTAACTTTTGAAGTGGTAATGACCTCAACCCCATATTGCGAAATTAGTTTTAAGTATGAAAAGTATGCATATTGAACTACACTTGAAATATTTCATAATGTGAAAAGTCAATAAAGCATAATGATTTTTAATTGGACATTAGGGGTTTGTGAAATTCCCCAAGCTAATGCATAATTGAACTTAGGGGGCTATAAATTTCCCCAAATAATGAATGTATTTCGGTATGTTGATATTACCTTGAACGTGTAGTTGGTATGATAATACCAACAATGAATTCCTTAATGTGTATCATGGTTCAATGAAAGAGAATGTATGATAAATGATTTAATTGTACTTTAACGAGTGCTGAGTAGCTGAGTTGTGAAAGTGGAGTTCCCCAGGGACTTATACTATAAACTATAGTTTTCGATGTGGGGTCTAAGTGAACAGATGGTTTGAGTTCACCTTATTATCATCATATTATTTGGAGGTTTGAGTCCCCCATATTACATTACATGATTGAGTGCTTGTGTCACCTTGATATGCCGGGAGGTTTGAGTCCCCCATAGTGCATATATATACCCTGTGGTTTGTGCAGCCACATGCACTAGGGCCCTACCAGCTGGGGGGAAGTTGGACCCATATAGCCCATGGGTGACTTCTTATGTTATGATAGTTGAGATACACAATCCAAGCTAAAGTTTTAAAGTACATGTTAAGCCTTGTTCCTTATCCCAACATATGATATATATATATATATGTGTGTGTGTATATATATATATATATTTGATTGTGTGCATTGGATTTGAATGATTTTGAACTAATTAAGATTATTATCTTTCCTATCTTGTTATATGGTTATAATTCATCCACTTCTACATGTTATGTTCTATTTCGGATAGGCAAAGGGGGTGGTCTCAGGTCTTCGATGGACTTGGGATACCTGTCACATCCAGGCCATGGTTTGGGTCATGATAAGCAATTACCTCGAGGAGTGAGAAAGATATCATTGGTAGATCTCTAAAGAAAACTTAGGAAGTAATAGTCCCACAACAAGTAGAGGAGAAACAAGTGGCAGGCAATGATACTTAAAATTTAGGAAAGTCTGAGTACCTAAAAACAAAGGCAGTTGAGTGTACACAAGAGAGACCACCACAACTATTCCCTTAATTGTTGAAGAATTATACAGAGGATATATACTTTAAGAAGTTTCTTGACACGTTCAATGAACTTAACATTAACATTACTTTGCTAGATGTGTTGTAGGGTATGCCTAAGTACACAAAGTACATAAAGGATATTGTGACCAATAAGATGAAATTGGGAGATATTGAGATGGTGGCACTTATTGAGGAGTGCAGTTTAGTGGTGATGAACAAGATACTGACAAAGCCTAAGGACTTATGGAGTTTCACCCTCCCCATATGAATTAGTGAAAGTGATATATGGCCCTCGTTTTGAGTGACTTGGTGAAGAGCTTAAATTTGATGAAACTATCTATTTTTATTAGACTTGGATTGGGAAATCAAGGTCATGTTTTGTTGAATCATTAAACATATTCTCATTAAGGTTTGTAAGTTCATTATTCCTTCTGACATTATTGTGCTTGATTATGATGCAGATGACATGGTATCAATCATACTGGGGTGTCCATTCTTTGAAATTGGAGGAGAACTAATTGACGTTAGTAAGGGAACTTTACCAATGAGATTTAATGATGAAGAGAAGCTCTTCAAGGCACACAAAATACTCAATCCATATCACACTATAAGGAATTTTGTATGATTACAGCCATGAAAGTGGATGAGTGTGGGGTGGAGGAGTGATGTAATACCTCGTATTACTCGTAGCTCAATTCAGCCCATAGTGCATGCATAAGAGGCTTAGAAACTAAATATTTAGCTAAGTATTGGGGACTTAGTTTTATTTTTGACTTTCCTGAACCTGAGACAATGATTTCTAAGTTAATTCATGTTCAAGGGTATAAGTATCATGTTTCGAGGAAGTTTTGGATTTTTCGAACGGGGTTTAAGTCATCCTTGTATTTCAAAATGAGAAAGTCATCGTGATAGCATCTTGACATGGCCATTATAGAAATGGATGGCTCATCGTGTTGCGGCACCTCTCTAATCTATGATTCAGTTATGAATTTAAATCCCAGAAAGGTAGTCTTGTCATTTTGCACCACATCAATCCGTGAAAACACGGGATTTATCATTAGTTACGACATTATATGCTCAATTTCCTCAATTCCTCTATAAAAATAAACCCTAGCCCTCACCTAAATTCATCAATTTCAATCACTAATCCTTTAAGAAAATTCAAGAATCCAAGCTTCACCACGCAAGAACTATCAAGAAAGTTAATTCTCTTGCAAGATTAAAGCTTTAAGATATGTTAAATGTTCATCCATGGGTCCATTTTACCCATGGAGTCTAAGAATCCATTTTCAAGTTTAAAATTATGATCTTTACATGTTTCAACAATTATATCTAGTAACTTCCATGAATTTCAATTTTAAATCTTGTTTACATGTCTTTTCGTTAAAATTAGACCTTGATACGTTTGAAGGATGATATTCGCATGTTAAATCCTTATCCCATGATTGTAGTATTGGATTTATGTTATTATCTAATGCTTCGAGTATTCCCATGCTTAATTTATGACCCATATGTGTTTGATGAAATGCCTAGATGAATGGGTTTTTTACATTGACTACTTATTATGTTTCTGAAGATTGAATATGTTTCTACTATTATTGTTATCGAGCCCTAGGGGTTATCACTACCTTACATTTGAGTATTATCAATTCAGTCAGTTATCATACCAATCAAACTTAGATCAGTTTAGGATTCCTTGTTAGTTCAGTTGGGAATAAGATTTAGCACAGAGAGAACCTAGGGAAGTGGGCTCAACTTCCAGTTGAAGGTGTGACCTTTAGTAGCAGTTCCTGCATTCCAGAACCACGTAGACTATGTAGGTTGAGATGTTAACCTGCCAGTTGAGGGTTGACATATATCTCACTAGAGCACCTGCCAGTATGGGGTGACTCCGTAGTACTTTGGGACCTCACTTTAGTGGTTCCATATAGCCATGTGTTACTACCCATGGCACAATTCTGACACCCTTCCAACTGGGGTCACCGGGTGGACCCTAATTAGCTCATATTGGGGCATGTTGGTTAGATAATAGCTCCCACAGTTTCAGTCTAGTCTCAGTTGAAATATCAGTTCAGTTTTACTCGACCATAGCATACAGTTTATTAGTAAAATAAGTACTATGATTTTAGTATTTAAGTTTTACAGATTATTCCAGTATCATGTTATATGCTTGGTCACAGATTCTTAGATTCTACAGCTTTCACGTATGCCATGCATCTGTTACCTCATGCTATTTATTCATTCAATTATTATTCATGTACATGAGCCCATGCATATTAGCCTAACCTCTTTAGCATACCAATACATTCAAAGTACTGACCACATACTCATTTTTTATGCTATGATGTATCATATCATAGGTTCAGATACTTAGGTTCCTGACCACACTTAGACATTTTAGCGCATCACAAAAGTAGTCGTGGTGAGTCCTGATCTATGAGGACATAGTTGTTTATCTCAAATTTATTCAGTTGTTTAGTATTTGATCTCAGTTAGACAGTTTGAGTTAGGTGGAGCATATCCCATTAACTTTTCATTAGTCAGTTTAGAGGCTTTCAAACATATTTTAGATAGTCAGTTAGTTGTTAATTTTATCAGCCAATTTTTAGCATTTTTGCTTATGTTTTAGATTGGTGGATTTCAGTGGTATTGTTTTTCACAATTTAAACCTTAAAGCATATTCAGATGTTTTCATACGTATTCATTATCAGTATATTATTTCATGCTCACAGTAGGTACCATCTCATGTGTTAGCTTGTGGTCACTTGTGACCATAAACACCATATTGTATCCATGGTGTACTCTCAGGGCGTTACAAGTGCAAACCTCTATTTGCCTCTTTAGACTATCTCATAGGGTGGCCCAAACAATCTATTAAGCCCAACATTTAGAAATAAGAGGAGGAGCCTAAAAAAACAAGTGTGGAAAAAGCTACATATCTTGAGAGTGAGCACTCAAGAGGTCAAAAAAGATTAAGATAATGGGTTCCAAGTAAAAGAAATAGATTAAAGGAATATGGTTAAGGAGCAGTGATGTAATTCATCCCACGACAATAAACGACGCATTGCTTGGAAGGTAACCCAAGTAAACGTAGGTTTTTCTTTTTTTATTTTTCTTTTTAGCACTATGACTATTTTTTTGAGTCATAGGTTGATTGGAAGTTTTAATACTTGTAATATTTATTAATGAGAATGGAAAATATTGGGGGTGGGATCTACCAAACCTTATTAATGTTTAAGATGCTACTATCTAGGCTGAGAGGCCTCAGTAAGTATTTATGTTTCTACTTCTAGTTGTACTTTTGGACAATGTGTGGTTTTTTGTGTGGGGTGGGGAATATTTCGATTGCTTAGGTTAAATATTGCTATAGGATTTCTATTTTTATTTGTCTTTCTTCGTTTCTGACAAAATTTGAAAAATTACAAAAATATTTTACCTTTGATTATTTTTAGTTTTCGTTTGTGTCAGCATAGTGGGCTACACTTCACCCATCCCTTGGTTTTTCTTTTTGATTCTTTTATGAAGGGGTGATTTTTGAATGTAGTATCCCCTTTTAAAATTTATGAGTAAATTTTAAAATTTTTATGTTAGGAATAAGTTAGATGTTCTTGCTCGTTGCTATGTAAGATCACACGATGCAAGTTATTTTTAATGTAAAAGCATGTATATAGTTTTGAATGAGTACTTTTGAGTCCTGTAGGCTCAGTCATATAATTGTTGAGCAATGGTGGCTTTATTTTAATTCATGCTATTGCTTGTGTTAGATTCTATAGAGATCTTACTTGATTTTATCATGTCCCATGTGTGGGTGAGGTACTTTGTTCTATTCCTTGTCACATATTTATGTTTACTACTTGTTTGGTGTGTGTACAAAGTGAAATAAAGAATGTTGGGTTTAGTAGATGATACAAACATTTCTTTGATATCCATGTTTTAGACACTCTTTTATCTACTCGTGTTGTATGATCTTATTATCCCTGTTAAGCCTTTATCATATTCTTTAGTAGCTTCATATAAATCCTATTCCTTTTTTTTTCTTGACCATGATTTGATCCAAAGTTCCTAAGTACCCTAGTTAAAAAATTAATACGGTTAAGGAGTGTCAAAATTAAGAAGGAAAGACATGAAAGTGAAGCCTAAGAAGCTATTGGTGTGAAAATTTTTATGTAATATGGTTGGGAGTAGGGTAATTAAAAAAGGAAATTTAATAAAAATAATTTAAGTATGGATTGATTTCGAATACTCCGTCCTTAATATATGTGAACGAGCTTAAAGATATGGGACAAACCAAAATGATTTGGAAAGATGGAAGTGGTGAGAAATTGGTTATTTAGAGAGAAGTTCAATTTATAGTGTAATGTATTAAAGCGCTTAGGGAAGATAGTCACTATTACTGACCAGAATAGTTGCTACCCCTTTCTTAGCCTAGATTACAACCCTTTAAGTCCTTCTTGATCTTGAACCTTGATATTCTGATATTAATGGAGTAATATACTAACGACAAGCCTATGGTTAATCTTATGTGACATCTGAATTCTTTGTGAGAGTGAGCAAAATTTCATTCTTATAATTGTGATGCATTTTATATTTGTCAATGAATATAGGTAACTCTCTTATGATGAGACGCATTTTTCATGATAGTTATGTGACTTGTGTAATCTCTTTGATTGAGTACTACACATGCGAGGTTTTAGTGTTTTAAAGTAGTGGTCCTGAGTTTTAAAAAGTATATGACTTGGTTAATGCGGAGCTTGTTGTTCATGCAGTCATTGTAGTGATAGCTTAAGTGTCTTTCTTGTAATAGTAATGTTTGAGTCTATCTTGTATGATGCTTAAGGTAAAGAGTTCTCCATGGACGAACAAGGATTTAAGTTTTAGGGTGGTGATCTTAGGTTTATTTATCCACTTAAATGTCATTATTTGTTCATATTTTGCTGAGTTTTGAGGACTAATTTAAGTATTTAATGATCCCTTTATGGTATAATTGAGTAATTACATGTTAGATCACATGTTTATAGTATTCAAGTTATGTTCAAATAAAGATAAGAATCAATGGGTCACATAGAATTTAGATGAGAAAACTAGTGTTACTAGCTTGAGCTATGTATTGTGCTAGTGTATCTCAATGGAATCTATTGGGTTGTGAGCACTAATTCTCGTTGTTTCATATCAAAAACCACCAATGATCTTAGGAGCATTGCTCGAGATCATAACTAGTCCAAAGAAGGTTTCTAAGACATCCACAAAGTGCGGAACTTAGAGGCCAACAGAAGTTAACTATTGAAAAATCTCAAATTTCGGAGTACAAGGATGTGCCATGCCCTTATACCTCTAAGATAAGGGAGTGGAATGCCTCAATACATAAATTAAACTTACAAAAATAGTGTTCATCCATGTTTAGGGTGTATCATGCCCCTAATCGCATAAGAACAAGGGCATGCCACTCCCAAGGGTAAAAAATGGCTAAAATCTTTAATAGTCTAAATAGGACACTTGTCTCAAAATGTAAAAACCTTGAACGAATTTTGGTGCAGCAAAAACACAAGATAAGGCTTCAGTTAGGGTTCTTATTATTTTACTTTAATTTACTTTTGGTTCATACGTATGAATTTTAATCTTGTAATTTGTTGTAAAACTATGAATGGCTAAACTCCCTTTTTCTATGGTTAAGGCCAATAACATGATTACATAGCTTATAATTGAGTTGGTTTAATGTTGATTATCTTCTTTGGTTGTTCATATATTATTGTTGTTACTATTCTAGGATTTGTGACCCTTTAGATAAACCTATATTTCTATTATGAGGTCGGAAGGAGGAACAATAGATTAGATCATGGATATATGGAGTGGGATCTTATACTTTAAATGAATTAAGGATATGATTTGCAGTTAGGATTGGAATATACCTAATTCTCCCCATTTGGTTAATAATACGAGATTATATACAAATTCATTTAAGTTAGTATTTACATTCTTACTCGATGGTGCAGTTGTGGATCTAACTTAGATAGAAAATTAGAGGATGACCATTACCTAATCACGTTATCAACACCGTGAATCAACTACCAGATTATTAACTAAACCAATAAGATTTTATATCTTAGTATGATTGTTCATAGTGACTTGACCCTAGATTCTTTTCTATTATTGTCTCCAACACTTTATAATCTTAAAATACTTACTGTTATTCTTAATTCTATAATTTGAACTATCTTTGGTTATGGTATGCACTTGTTTAATCTTCTTAGTAACGCTAAAATTGGATTATTGCTATACACAAGTCCCTATGGGATTGATATTCGTCTTTAAAGGCCTACTTTATTACTTGCACTACCATGAATACTTGCATATATGGTAGGATCACAACATGGATCCTTGAGTGATCTTGCTAAGGATTAAGAATATTGGTAGTTATTACCTGGACTTAGTATGTTATTGAGTCATAGTTGTTGACTTGGTAAATGATTGGTAGTTATTGCTTGGACTTAGTATATTATTTGTATTGTATTGCACTTGACTGAATTCTGTTGTACTATTTAAGGAAGGCTAAATGGTGCATACATGTATATTAACATAAATGGTAGTTTTTAAGGTGTACATAGTAGTATTTATTTGCATATAGTTGGTTATATGCTTTTATTATATAGGTTTTTTCCGAAATAGTTAATTGTTTTAAAATGGTTAATTGTTCTAAGGCACAATTACTTGGAAGTCCGATCTTATTTGTTACTAAGTTTTGAAATCATAGAAGTCATGTATGGTGAAATTAATAACTAAGTTAGTGTTAAATTCATTAATAGAGGTGACCAAACTATTGGAAGGTAGTGCATTACAGTCAAATATGGTGTGGAAGTTGACTTAAGAATTAGTCAGATTGCCAAAAGATAAGGGATGTGAAGAATTAGGGGAAGAAGTTGTTCAAATAATAAAATTTTTTAAGATTTTCATTTTCGATATATCTGTGATGTTTATGTGATTTAAATCAGATCAACTGATGATGCTAACCAGTACGTGTTGTTTGTACTAATACTAAAAAAAGGTACAGTCTTTTTGTAGGATCAGTAGATATCTCATGCTTGATGTTGTAGATATCTCTAGCAGCTTTATCATTTGTCTCTTAAGGTGGATGTTGGATCATATGTATTTTCCAAATTCTTGACTAGATTCTCAGGGAAGATTATTTATTTAATATTTAAGAAAGTATAACCAGATTGTAAAAACTAAAAGTTCTACTGATTTTCTTTATTAATTCCACACTTTTTCAAATTTAGTGGTAAGGGTTCTCCTATATAGGTGGATTAGAGTAGGTGTTCTAATAATTTGATTAGTTGGATCATGACAAAAAGCAAAGGGGAAGAGAGAAGTAGAAATAGTGAAGGCTCAATTCATCAAATTAAAAAGGACAGTATCATGCGTTCTCTTCATAAATATTGCATAAAAAACTATTCTAAATTTCCATTTGTCTTTTCTGCATCCCTAAATAGTTATGAAACTGTTCAAATTGAAAAAGGCGTGCTAATAGGGATTAGACGCATCCCCTACCTTTTAAGTCAAAACGTTACAACCTTTTACCTTCTTCAAAACAAATTAAAATCCCTTATTCTTCTCATCAAATCAAAAATATCTCATTAACTCATCTTTAATAGTCTATTTTTTCAACATCTTCTCTCTTCTTCCTTTGGTTCTTAAAATCACAATGTTACACAAACCTTCATTTTTAAACCCTTTGAAGAGACCTGAAATCAATTATTCACCCATACCCACTAAATAAAATCCCTTCTTCATCTTACCATTAGTACCCTTGGCTCTAATAAAACCTTTCATAGATGAGGGCTCAGTGACTTCTGAAACAAACCTAGTAATAGCCACTAAGAAAGAGCACTCTAGAGGGGGAGGGGAGGTCGGGTCACCCATAGAGTCAGAATCACGAATTACTCCTTTTGAGAAATTAACTATTTTTATTCCTTCTAAAATCCAAGTGTTTAAGAAAGATCTTCCAATTGAAAAATCTAATTATTCAAGAGGTTCTCTAGTAGGGAAAGACTGGATGGCTGAGGGTTTACCTCTATTGGTTGGTGATAAAAGTGGAAGCCATGTTAAAATAGAGGGAAATCCTTTTTTTGAGTCTCCAGTTCACTTATATGATGGGACTCATACAACTACTTAGAAATACAATGAGCTTGTACAACCTCCAGTGAAAGATGAGAAAGAAGATGATGATAATGAACACTTGAAGTGAAAAAGACATTGGCAAAGAGGAAAAAAAGGTTAAGAATATGAGGAAAAAACAAAGGTGTTCAAAATATATACCACTAGGAGTATTGAAAAGAAGTTGCTCGGAGATGCTATAAAGGCTATTAAATCAGCACCAACTAAAAAAGGAGGATGAAAAAGAAAATAGTAGTGGATAAGAAAATTCTAGATAGAGTAGGTGTAGGTGAAGGAGATTGGAACATATATAATGATGTTTTTATTGCATCAACTTAAAGGAGAAACAAAGTACAAGAAGGGTAAAAGACTAGGTCTTCTGATGCAAAGGAAAAAATCACAACTCCTAAAAAATATATTGCAGTGAAAAGGATAGTTTCTGAGGAACCTGGTCCCATGCAAAAATGTTTGAGAGAAAAGGAATCTATAAGTGGATCTAGGAGAAGAAAATTGTCAAAAAAATAAAGTCTTGTATAGTAAAGAACGAAATGAGATGTTAAAATCTCAAAATTGTTTTCAGGAAGGGGATTTGACCTAAGGGTTTTTGACAAACCTAGAATGGTTGAGCTGGTTGAATAAGTGTAGCATGACAAGTGGATGCACCTATAAGAGCAGTATGTTCCTTCACTATATGAAAATGAGGTGGTAGATTTCCTTTATATAGTCAAGTTTGCAGAATATAGGTTGAATCTGTCACTAATGGTACAGGGAATAAAAATGGAAGTTAAATAAAGAAATTCTGGGGAATATTCTAGACATTTCTATTATTGGAATTAAGTCAATGAAAAATCAGATACCATCAATGGAGTTTATACAAACTACTTCTAAAGTGGGAAGGAATTTTATAGCAAGGGTTAGAAAGAAATCTTTGAATGGTGAATTTCAACTGCTTTATGATTTTTTCAACAAGGTGTTGCTTCCCTAGTCTAAAAATAAGATTATAGCCTCAATAATATTCCTATTATTGATGGAGTGTCTGAGTTTGAGTTGATAAGCTTACCTTTTTATTTATTGAGCACGTGCACAAAGTTGTGCATATTAAGGAAAGAAAACATGGAGTCCCTATAGTTATTTCTTTAACATGGTGTTCAATCATTTCAAGGTTGTATGTGAAAGAGGCACACCTAGTACTCTGAAGAAAATGTTCACTCTGAATTTCCTGGTAGAGAATAAGTGCATTGAAGGAAAAGTAGGGACCAAATCCAAAGTTTATGGGTTAATATATGTCCAAGAGAAGTTAAATATAGAGGTGGATGAGCTGAGACTGGAATTGGATGCTAAACATACAGAGATTTCACATCTCAAGTTGAAAATTCATCAGTGATTATTAGAGGCACTTTCTAGTTTAGAAGAGTTTACAACTGAAAATGTAACACTAAAAGCACAAGTCATTACGTTAATTCTAGGGGTCAAGGAAGTTAATGCTGAAGTCAGGACTTTACAAAGAAATTTCTTAATACTCATTCTATTGAATGTTTTAGGCTGGAAATGCTCCTTAGATCACTTGCTCCTAAACCTCCACGCTCTTAAGCCCCCCCTTTTAAATCATCCTTGTGTCTATTTCTTTTGATTATCCTTGTGGTTTTTTATTCAGTACTTTACGTTGTTTGGAAATGATATATATGGTATTTCTCCTAAATTTAAATAATTGGAACTCTTTGTTTATGTTCATCATTTATATCTACTATAATTTTGTTTATTCATGTTAGTGTTGCTCTAGGGGCCATGAGTTAACCTATTGTTCTCATTGATAATATTGGTTTGCTACCTTCACTTTTTATGATGGCAAAATGGGAACAGAGGTCTCACTGATGTAGTTCATATAACATGAAGTAATGGGACCTTGTCTCTAAGATACTATAAGGAGTGCTATTGATAAAGGTAAGTTAGTTGAAAAGGGGAAGAGCTAACGTAAGGGAGAATTCAAATGTCCATGTGAATATGGTTTGTCATTATCAAAAAGGGAGAAATTTTTGTTTATGTTTTGATGATGACTAAGTAATATACTCAGGGACCAAGTCTGACATATGATCTTATTAAGAACTAAAAACTGAAAGTTGTACACTATTGCACTCTGCATAATTTGGTTATGTAGCATCATTACTTTGAAGGTGCATAGTGCACAATATAGGGCAACTGGTATAGTAAATTCTCACTAAAATTTACACAAAACTATGTAAACAAGAAAGATCAGATTAGGTAGATAGTTTTTGCTATCTTATCTTCTCAAATATTAAAAAAAACTCTCTAACTTAAATAGTTTTTGTCAAGCTTTGGCTACTCGATCGTTGGTGTAGAAAAAAGATGACCTTGGAGAATTCACTATTCTATGTACTATTGGGCCCTCATCTTTTCTTGAGCATTATGCGACTTGAGAGTTATCATTAATCTCATGTTGTTGGTGGTATACAAGTATTTAGGGTTGGGGGTTTCCAAACCAACATCCATGTGGCTATTGATGGCTAACCTTATTGTCTAAAAACCAATTGGTATTTTGAGTGATGTGCTGGTGAAGGTTCCATCCTTCATATTTTTGGATAACTTTGTGATCTTGTACTATGAGGTGGACTTTAAAGTCCCCATTATCTTGGGAAGGCCTTTCTTAGTGACGGGAAGGGCCTTGGTTGACATGGAGATATGATAGATAAAGTTTAGACTCAATGATGAGTAAGTCACTTTTAATGTTTACCAATCCATGTGACAACTAAAAGATATGAGAGTGGTGTCCATTATTGATACTATTAAAGATGATGAAGTGATTGTGTCTATTGAAGAAAGTCTTAGGGTTCAGGTTTTAGTAGTAGTTATCAAAAATTTTGATAGCAATAGCTTGACAAGTACAATGAGATGATGAATGGATTATAATTTAGAGGTTTTTATAATTATTCTTCAAAGAAGCATAATCTTTATTTGAAGAATAGAACCACTCATCCAGCTCGACCATTCATTGAGGAGCCACCGGTCTTAGAATTGAGGTCACTCTTATCTCACTTGTGCTATGCATTTTTCGGGGCCAACAATATCTTAACATTCAATATTATAGCTGATTTATAAAAGTTGTAGGTTAAGGCATTTCTTTTATTGTTGTATATATTCAATAGGGCCATAGGATGGACTATTACAGATATTGTAGGGATTTTACTCGATATTTTCACTCATAAGATACAACTTAAACTGGAGTGTATACCTATCATCAAGTTCCAACATAGGCTAAATCCGCCAATACAGGAGATAGTTAAGAAAGAAATTATCAAATTGTTAGATGCCAGAATAGTTTACCCCATTGCAGACACCAAGTGGGTTAGCCCTGTTCAATACATAGCATAGAAAGGTAGGATCACTATGGTCCCTAATAAGAACAATGAATTGGTGCCCATAAGATCGAGTACTGGATAGAGAGTGCATAGATTATAGGAAGATGAATACTTTGACATAAAAGGACCATTTACCTATGCCATTCATGGATCGAATGCTTGACAAATTTGTAGGCAAGGTTTGGTATTGTTTTCTTGATGGGTACTCATGTTACAATCAGATTTTGATTACTCTCGAGGACTAGGAAAAAACTACTTTTACTTACCCTTATAGGACTTTTGCGTACAAGCGGATGTCATTCGAATTATGCAATGCTCCCATCACCTTTTAGAGATGTAAGATATCCATATTTTCTAACATGGTGGTAGGCATTATAGAGGTATTCATGAACTAATTATCAATAGTTGGGGACTCTTTTGATGATTGTTTGTCCCATTTGGCCAATGCACTCCAAAGGTGTGAGAAATGCAATCTGGTGCTAAATTGGAAAAAGTGCAATTTTATGTTAAAGAAAGGTATTGTCCTAGATCACAAAATCAAAAAATGAGGTATAGAGGTGGATAAAGCAAAGATTGAGGTAATTGAAAAATTACATCCACTAATCTCAGTTAAATATATACAAAGCTTTTTGGGCCATGTTGGCTTTTATAGGACTTTCATCAAGGACTTTTCTAAAATTGCTAGTCCTCTATTCAAGATTTTAGGGAAAGAGTTGAAATTTTTATTTGATGATGTAAGTCTAAAGGCCTTTGATTGCCTCAAGGAGTAGTTGATCTCAATTCTTATTATCCTATCCCCTGATTGGTCTTTATAATTTGAGGTATGTGTGTTGATAGCAAGTATCCTTGGGTTTTGTCTAATGCCAAGGATGTGAGAAAATCCTTCACCTGATCTATTATGAGAGCAATGTATTAAAAGCCCCACAAAAGAATTATACAATCACTGAGCAGTAGTTTTTTGTGGTAGTTTTTTACTTTAAGAGGTTCCAGTATTATTCAATTTGGACTAAAGTCATAGCTCACATAGATTATGCAGTTTTAAGCTATCTAATATCGAGAAAGGATGTTAAAAAATGTTAATATGTTAGGTTCTCTTACTGTAAAAATTTGACTTTGAGGTGAAAGATCAGAAGGGCACTAAAAATTAGATGACTGATTATTTGTCTCGGCTTAAGGAGGAAGCAATGAAAAAATTAGGGGATGAGCTTGACATAGATCATACACTTCAAGATTAGCAGGCCTTGGCAACATCTTATGACTTAATCTCCTGGTTCGCTTATTTTTGCAACTATTTAAAAACAAATTTTTTTAGAAGAGTGGTCATTCCAACAGAGAACGTGGTTCATGCATGAGGTGAGGAAATTTTTCTGGGATGGGCCTTATCTCTTTCGAATTTGTGCGGATGGTATAATTCGTAGATGTATTCCTAAGGTAAAGATTATGAGCATAAATGAGGCTTGTAATTCATCACTAGTTGGGGGTCATCATGAAGGAACTAATACAACCCATAAGATTCTGTAATATGGGTATTATTGGCCTACTATCCTCAAGGATGCTCCTGACTATGTGCTAGCCTTTGACCAGTGTCAGCGTCAAGGCAATATTTCATGAAGACATGAACTCATCATGACACCTGCTCCTATGGTATGGAGTACATTTTAGTGGGAGTTGATAATATTTTAAAGTAGGTGAAGGCGATTGTACTTCCCAACAATGAGGGATTAAATGTCACTGCATTCTTGAAAAAGAATATATTTTCTCAATTTGGCACTCCGCGTGCTATTGTTAGTGATGGTGGGTCTTGCTTCTGCGATAGCCTTTTTAAGGCTCTGCTAAAAAAATATGGTGTGAAGAATAAGATGACAATACCTTACTTTCCTCAGATGAATGGGTAGGTTAACGTTTCCAGTAAAGAGATCAATTTTATAATGGCAAAGACTGTGAATGTCAATAAGAGTGACTTGTTAAGGAAGTTGGATGGCACATTAGGGGCCTACCAAATAGCTTTTAAGGCCCCCCATAGGTTCTTCTTCATATTATCTTGTGCATGGCATGGCATGTATTTCTAGTTGAACTTGAGCATAAGGCACTATAGGCCTTGAAAAGGCTCCATTTAGAGTGGCATGATGCAACTACATTGAGGTTGATCAAGTTGAATGAGTTTTGACTTTGTGCTTATGAGAGTTCTGCTCCAAATAGAGAAAGAATGAAGTTGTATCATGACAAGAAAATTGAGAAAAATGTTTGATCCTGGTTATTTGGTCTTGTTGTATGGTTCAAGACTTTTCTTATTTCTTGGAAAGTTGAAGTCTAGGTGGTATGGACCATTCACCGTGTTAAGGGTGTACCCACATGGTGCTATTTCAATATATTTTGATGGTGAAGCCCCATTTAAGGTAAATAGGCAACAGGTGAAGCACTATATGGGAAATCCCAATAAGGTGAAAATACGTGTGGATATGGATCTTAGTGAAGTCTGAGTGACCAATGCAAATGTAACGTGCCGCTATGTAAAATTAAGCACTGCATGGGAGGAAACCTATTGCTAGTTGGTGAAGTCTGAGTATCCAACTTAGCCATGTCATTTCTTTATATTAAGTCAAGTGTTGCAAGGGAGGCCACCCTTGTTTTGTACATATGACATTATAAGGTAACGCGTGTGTTCAGTGTGCGAGGCTAGATATTTGTAAAAGAAGACCGAAAAATTTTCTTATGCTAGGTCCGTGCAACTCACCTAATAAGTTGTTATCACACCCTATGACTTATTACCAGAGTCATAGGGACTTGGAGCCCAGTCCACCTTCAAGTAAGTAGTTTTGGAGTCATAACAAATCTTAGAATGAGTTGTTGTTAGTAACAATAACCTATAACCCTGAGTGGTTATGGTAGTAGACCCAAGTGTGGTTCTAGTGACAATGGAGAGAGTCTAAGAATCATTCTATATCATCATGAGTCGTTACGTCGACTTCTTATCAGACCCAATATCATGGTTATAACGACCTTTCATGTTATTTTCAATATTTTCTCTTACTTATTCTATTTGAGCTTCTCCATAGCTGCCCTAAATCATTTATGACTCGCTGGGACTGACGGTTTGGTTACCGGGTAGGTCATTTGTTTTTTAGAGTTGATTTCCTATTTAGAGGTCTTAGCTGGTTCCAAATATTGATAGGTGAAAACTTCAATGAAATAATTTTGAATGCAAATTTCAACTACACCTGCAAATCTGGAATATCAATTTTAGTCTAGGTAGACCTTTGGTTCGGGTCTCAATGCACCTTAGCACATTTTAACTTATTGGTCAAAAAGTTGGAAAATTGAAATATGGGTGTGGGATACATATTTGGTCTAAATGATCTCGGATTGAAAATCTGACTTCGTTATTATGTAAAAAATATCGATTTTAAGCTAGGGTGACCCTTGGTTTAGGTCCTAAGGCTTTTAAATTTATTTTGGGATGTAGAGTTGATTCGACAAAAAGTGGAACTATAGGTGTGGGCCTCACTTCTTGCCAAAACAATCTTTGATGAAAGTTTTGATGATTCAAATGGATTTTAAATTTTTACATAGAAATTTCACTATTAGATCATGTATTTTGGGTTTCAAATGAGTTTTGAGGGTAAAAACTTGTTTTTGATTTTGCTGTGATCTGGTGCCCAGGGGAGCAACCAAGATCACAACAAATAGTATAGCGATTGCAATAGCGCATGTGGCCTATAGGATCGCTATATCAACATCTGCTTACCTACAAGGGTTATATATATAGACCCCAAGACACATTTAGGGCATTTTCTCTTCATCGTGTAGACCTTGAAACCCTAAAATGAGTGTAATAACTCAAAATTGAGTTTTGTAGGCATATTGGAAGCTTGTTTAACATCTATTATCATGATTTCAGCTGGACTAATTTTTTGTTTTTGACTCAAAACCCTTAATTCAATTAGGCCTTGATTTTAGCCCAAAGATTGCTTGGTTTTCACCCTTTTTTTGAGAATTTTTATTCCTTGTTCATGTACGAGTGTTGGGTGGACCTCAAAAATACATTTTTCCTAAGCGGGGCACACTTGGGTTTTTTTTGTCTTTTTTGGACCCAAAGCAGTACAATATGAGTGTCATTAAACTTGTATTGATGAGTAGATTTTGATTTTTATAGTATGATAGATTTTGGGGGATTTTGAAGTAAAAATGAGCAGTGGTGCATAAAGTGAGGTTTAGCAGTCTGTCTTTGAGGTAGACTCATGTCTACTTTTATTTGTAGATGATGCATGATATTTAATGCGTGTGAACATAAATGTTAGGCTTGATTATAAGTAGGATAACTTAGCCTTGATTATTAATGTTTAGGGATAAGATGAGGGTTTTGGACCTATAAGATGGTATGTTTTTACCCTTTTAGAATCCTATTGCCTCCTCCCTAGTATAGATTAGTTTGTAGCATGGATGTGATGTAATTCTTGGTTTGGGATTTGGTTTTAGCATTGGAAACATGATTAGTATAGTTAATCTTGTTGGACTATTGAGGTGGTCTTAGAATTATAATTTAGGTAGAGTTGACCTGAGCACCCTTATTTCTAGTCAAAACTCCTATCTTAGTCTTTAATATGACTTATTTGACATTTAGAATTTGGATTATATACCTTGGCTTAATCTAGGGAATAGTTTACCTAATTATGGAAATTGAGGTTTAGAATTGGGATCATTTGACCCACTTAGGACAAAACTTATGTTAGTTATTGTAGACTTAGTTGTGGATATTAGGCCCAATCGGGACTAGTGTGACTTCAGAATAAGCTTACCTTTTGACTTGGTAAATTGTGATGATGTTTATTGGAATTATCACTAACGAGTTATGGTTATAACATTCCTTATGGGAGTTATATTGGGCTTATAGAGATGTTATTTCCTCTTAGTCTTATTATTTAGACTATAGAGATGATATTTCTCTTAGATATGATGTTGGGCTTTTAGAGATGCTATTACCTCTTAGAAATGATGTCACACCTACAGAGATGCTATTTTTTCTTAGATATGATGTCGGGCCTATAGAGATGGTATTTCCTCTTAGATATGATGTTGGCCTATAAAGATGCTATTTCCTCTTAGATATGATATTGAGACTATAGAGATGCTATCTCCTTTTAGTTATGATTATTGGACCTATAGAGATGATATTCTTCTTTGATATGATAATTGGCCTACATAGGTGATATTCCTCCTTGTTATGATGAATGACCTATAGATACGAAATATCTTATAGATGTGATATGCTTATTGATATTATGCCTCCAATATGTGGGTGCCTCATATATGTAAGATAATTAGAGATTCGCTACATCTTAAAAATATGATTATCAATATGTATTCCAAATATATATATGGGCCGAAGGTTATGATTATAATTTTGTGATTATTCCAGATATATTATTGGTCCAAAGACCATGCTATGATATTTGTTAGATATTCGGGAAGGGTAAGTCCGTGTAAAGGATGTAGTTATAGTTTATGAATAAATATATATATTTATATAAACATCTCTCTGACATGTGATGAAGAAAGATGCAGAATGAGGCTTATTAATCCACTGATTAAATATTAGTGATGGCATGAATAAATTTTATACATTCATGGTTATCATATCGGTAATTGATGTGATTCTAATAGAAGTACGATCTTATGACCGCTCTTCCTAAATTAGGTTTAACTTATGTGATATCTAGTTGTCTATTAGGTAACTATAGGACTTGATGTCTAGGAATCTAATGAACTAGTTAATAAACCTTACTTAATTGAATTATGATAGCTAGAGATGGTTGATACGTGGCTTATGGTGTTTTCAAGTCTAGCGTAGGTGAAGATTAGTTGATATTGATGACTAAGTTTATGGTGTCGATTAGTTGATAAAAAAGGAGTTTTGTATTAATGAGGCTAGATAATAAGAGATATCGGTGATAAGATATGACTAGTTAATAACGATGTATAGTTGATAAATGGTTAATTAATCAATAGTTAAATGAGGATTAGTTGGTAAACTATGGTTAGTTAATGAATGGTGTCAGTTGATAAAAGGTGGTTAGATGATAAGTGGGAATGTGTTTTCTACGATTAGTTTATAATGATGAATAGTGGATAAATGGTAATTATGGTCTAGTGATGAACCTTTACTAGATGTTGGGTATTGGCTACTTAATAAATAGTACTTAGTTTTTATCCTATAAATAAGGATTATATTAAGGATAATGTTTAGGCTAATAATTTGAGGTCATGTGATGACTAGTGAATTAGTAGTTTAATGATAATAAGTGTTGGTTAGCTAATAACGAGTATTTGGGATGTATTGTCAAGATAGATATTTTCTAGTAATATGTTTATGATTATATTGATATCCGACAAGGTTATAGGATATTATAATTATTATATTGATACCCGACAAGGTCGTAGAATACTATAATGATTATATTAATACTTGGCAAGGTCGGGGGATACTGTGATGATATATTGATACCCAATAAGGCCGGAGGTTGACTATGTTAAAGATGGTCATAATGATGACAATTATGATATAGATGGTTATGTTGATGAGATTATTATATTATATATTACCTTGCATTTATTCCTGAATACACATCGCCTATCACAAGTATGCACCTGTGTCTATCATATAGTATGGGAAAGTTGCATAGATATGGATGAAGAATATGCCTTATCTTGTTGTATGCTAATTGAACCTTCTGAGTCTGGGCGGTGGGGTATGCATAATCTCATTTAGGTATTTAGTTGTCTGAAGTTGTCGGCTATTTGCGCTGTTATTGATATTGTTATTATCATTGTTGTGCTCATTATTATGGCTAGTTTATGAAAAATTGGTCATTTATCTGGTATCGGGATTTGATGTATGTCTTCGACCGCTTTAATCTTATGTTTGATTTATTATGCACGATGATTTCATGTCTAGCCGTGTGAATTAGAAACCATGAGTATGATATTTTTAAATCCTGATAGTATTATAATAAGGTCTTAAAATAAGGATATAATGATCTAGTTTATGCTTTGAGATGACCTCATGTTTATATACATATACAAATATATATATATATGTATATGTATATATATTTTTGTGTGTATGTGTGCATCTAGCTATATGAAGCTATGGTACTACTGTATATCCCTTCCTTTGTTTGTTCTTATTGTATAGTTGTTTCTTCGCCTTGTATATTGCTATATCCTTCTTTCACCCTTTATTCAAATATTTTCCTGGGATATATAGTAGAGCATCGACATCCATTAGATATTGTTGGAAGAGGATAGTACACTCGTGACACTTTCTTATTCTTAGTATGTCAGACTTTTGGACATAAATAGGATAGTTGTTCCTTGTTAGCTCATTGACATGTCATTTGATTTTTGGACTCTTGCGTGTAGTTTATTCTATTTATATGTTGGGTATATCTACTTTATCTTTGGAGCTCAGTTAGCAGTTGTCTACTAAGTATCATTTATTTAGTTCTCATAGTACACTTTTGCAGCCTACAAATTATAGTACAAGTTATCACTATTAATATGTGCATCGTATGGAGCAGCTATGTTTTAGAGACTTAGAATGAACTCCTGATGTTGTAAGTCTTACTTATCTCTCTCTTATGTATTAGGCTAGTCTCTTTATTGTATTTAGAGATAAGTCATATTAGTGTATTTCTCTTGATATTTCACTTTTGTACTCTTATTATATTTAGAAGCTCTTGTTCTGATATCACCAGGTTTTTGGATTCTACTATGTATTTTTTCCTTATTTTATTGAGTAGTCCATTACTAGTCATTTCGGACTACGGGTTAGTTGGCATACTGGTGGGTTATAGTTGGTTCCATCATGACCTGAGATATTGGGTCAAGACAAATTGGTATCAGAGCATATGTTTCATCAGTGTATTAGTACAAGAGCTAAGTACTTAGTAGAGTGTTCCGGATCTATATGGAGATGTCCATAACCTATCTTTGGAGGGCTATAGGGATATTCTAGAAAATTCACTTCTTGTCTTCTTATCGTGTGTGTGTGTTCCTACTAATCTCAAACATATTCTTGACTCTATTCTATCCCCAAAGAATAATATGACATTGTCGACAGATATGGAGGAGACTTCAACACGTATTTCTAGTGTTTTAGTACAACATCAAACTAGAGAGTTAGAGTTGGCTATTGAAGAACTTCAGCAGCATCCAAAATGCATTGGGCCTGCTTAGGATTCAAAAAAACTCATGACTATTTTGCCTTTAAGGTTCAACATTTGGAATATGAGTCATGTTATTGATCCCTCTCAGCCATGTATAACATTTGATTCATCGAGCAGTTCTCAGTCCAGAGTTGGGTCTATTGGTGTTCATCATGGTTTTTTACAAGTGTTGAGTATGAGATTAGATTTCTTATATTGTCTAGGCATTTTCCTATTATATATCCTTCTAAGCCATACATTGATGCATGAATGTGTTAGAGTATTAGTATTGTCATCCGATTTGTCATTGAATCACCTCATAGAAGTTTAATCTTTCTTTCCTTAGGTTGTTGATTAAGAGAGAACTACAGAAAGCATGTATGGAGACTTATGGAAATAGCGGCAAGAGGCATGCCATCAGTTTAGTGTTATTGGTATTTTATTCGAGAGTAAGGATTCTTCCTGTAGAGATCAGCCTCACCTGCAGCCCATCAGCTCAATGCAGATAGTATTCTATACCATTGGTAATTATAAGATTAGTCATGATGATCATAATTGCCAGAGTCCCGATTAGATTTTTAGAGTGTGGTATGGATCTTTGGGCCTTGAAAATTATTCTGGATTTTGAGGGACAGTATCTCAAAATCTTTTGGGATCTTGGTTTGGTTGTGTCATGATGAGAAATTTGTTTAGAGAATACCCCAAGTACGAGTTAGATGATCAGCTAGAGTGAGTATGTATTTTCCTCATCAGCCTATATTTCTTGAGATAGGCTATGATTTTGGATATATGGAAATAATTTTACAAATTTCTCTTAGCATCAGTTGGCCAGCCATTTGGTCTTAGTTTGTGTTCTCTCTATATTGATGCTTCAGGAGTTGCTACGACTGCAAAAAGACCAACTCCTAGTCTAGGGAGTGTCCTCGATGTGGTATTTCTAATTAATCCATTCGTTCAGATCAGTCTTATGATATTGTGGAATCTTCAGTTAGAAATAGTGTATGTGGCACCTCAGTTGATGATTTAGTCAGTCGGTTTGAGTTGGACCCATTAAAATTTAGTTTTCCCTATGCCCTTCAGATATCTGATTGCAAATGTCACCATGATTAGTGTGATTTTATTTCCTGTATTTATCTCTTATTATGTTCATTTAGGTTTTCACACCCATTGATGATTATATGCCTTGTTGAATTGATATAGGTCATTACTTGCCTTATTATTGAATTCATGATTATTTTACTACCCCATGGTTTATTTCCTTTAGTAGTGGATAGAGTAGATCAGTATTGTTATTTTCTCCTATAGGTCTAGTTTTTGGGTTCGAGTCCCTATTATCTTGGTATATTAGCCTTATTGTGGCCCTTGAGTGGTACAGGATATTGATGATCATTTTATTACCGCCTATTCAGTATGTTGATCTTGATATTATTGTTGTTATTGTTACCACTGCATGAGGTTACTAATATTACTTGATATTATTACTTGATGAATTTAATCCCCACTGAGTAGCTGTATAGACTAGTGTTATCAAATTAGAAATTTATTTTCTTGTGATATTTTTTGGTTGCTTAAGTAGATTTTGACTGATTGATGATTTCACTCCACTAGCACAACAAAGTTGACTGTGTTCCCTCTTGGTTAGCTGTATTATATTGATTTGGGAATGTATTATGATATTGAAGGTAAGTTCACCCTCCATTGTTCCTTGTGGTTTTTGAGTCAGCTATTTATTTACGTTGTCTGTTATTGAGTTTGAGATTCTTAGACTTGACTCCTAAGTTGCAAAGGCTATTGTTTGGCTATCCCTTCCCATATAACCCATTTGTAAGATATAAAAAATTGAGGTATGCTCTTCATTTGTGTCTATTTTATCATCTGATAGCAATTTTGATATTGATTTTGAGATGTCATAGATTTATCTCATAGGTATGTTTGGTTCATTCCCTTATGATGATTTGTCTCGTTGTTAGTATGGAGATTGGATACTCTTTTGTTGTTGTGATATACTTTTATCTAGTTGATTTGGAAAGTTAGAGGCAGATGGCCTTCCTGTTATCGCTTTTTTAAGTTGCCAAATTAGAAGTTCTTAATCTCAAGTTGTTGACTTTCTGGTGGCGGTTGTGACTTTGACCTTTATTTTGAGATTGGTATATTTCTTCTTCAATGATGTGATTACGGGGTGGATTTGGGAAATCCCTATTTCAAAGATTTCTTGGCCTAATTAGGCATAGTTGAGTGTTTGTCCTTGGTGATATGTAACTGTTGCTATTTCTTGCCTAGGCGGAGTATTGGATAAGTTAGTTTTCGGCTTAAGTTGCATTTTTTTAAGTTGCTAGAGCTTTTGCCATTTTTTATGTGGTTTTTAGCCTTGGGAAGTTTTTGAGTATATATGGATAGTTCATGCCCTCCAGTGGATATGGAGTGGGTTATATGCATTTTTAGCCAGTGGTTGATCCTTTGTACAATTTCTATTTTGCGGCTATATTTCATTCCCTCCAGCGGATATAGAGTTGGTTACTTGTGTTATTAGTTAGTGGTTATCCCTGTGGTGCTTTTTCTCTCCAGATTTGTCTCGACAGTGGCTTTGTATAATTTATCTCTGATATGTCAGATTTGGATACTAGAGTCGATATGAGATAGTTGGCATTGATATAGACTTCTTGGCTCAGTTTTGGATTTAACACCTTGATAGTGATTTTGAATTTTGAAAGATTTAGAGAATTAAGGCCAACCCATTTCTAGTTTTGATTTAGATATTTTAGATCGAGGAATTAAAACTTGGTGTTGCAGAGCTTGGGTGCAACTTTTGTTATAGAATTATCCTTGTTAAGAGATAATCTATAGGGTGATTGAGCCTACTCCGTGGTTTCCTATTCAGTCTGCTCGATGTCGGTTGGATTATAGTTGATAAGTGTTCATATGATAGCCTATGGACCTCATATTTGTTATTTCAAGTTTGATCTCGAGTTTCAGTTTTCTTTAGGAATTTTGGATGATATATTCAGTAGGGGTAATATACTCGAGTTGGATTCAGTATGGATTCATTCTCGATGGATGAGACATAACGGAGTAGAACATTGAGCGATGAGTAGTTATACCTTGGACTTCGGGATATTAGTTTGATTTTTCAGTCGAACTGGTTGAAGCATTGACATTTACTGTATTCCTTCATTATCTCCATTTGTATGCCTAGATAGTTCCTTATAAGCTTATTCTCATGTTTATCAAATGGTTTTTTAGCGGATCAACTTCAGTTTTTTAGTTCTCCAGGGTGAGACAGTGTGGATAAGACTTAGGTAATTTTCCTCTTAGTTTGGAGTGGATAACAGGTGCAAAAAGGTAAAAGAAGGTTATATTTGGATTTAAAGTCGGTGATATGACTCATGTATTGGTTTTCTTTGGCTTGGATCAACCTTGAAAGGCTTATGCTTTATTCGAAATGGTATCAGTATGTTGTAGTTCAGTCTGTTCTTATCAGTTTTTTCAGTTCAGTTGGAGGCCAATTAGCGGTCGAAGTTGAATTTGGGTTGTTTTGTAGTAAAGTGACAGTGCTAGTTGGAAAAGGGATACTTGTAGCAAAATACCTTAGAAGAGTTTTTTCACTCTACTGAGGTTATCTAGGAAGTCATGCTTAAAGCATGTGGGCCCAGTACCTTATCCGTTCGAGTTTTTGAGATTCTTTTTCTCCATTGACTTTCAGGGATGAAAATCCTTTTAGTAGTGGATAATATAATGACTCATCAGGTCATTTTCCATATTTTCTCTTATTTCTGTCATTTCAGCTTCTTCACAGTTTCCTAAGTCATTTATGACTTGTTGGGACCGATAGTTTGTTTGGTTCTTAGTGCCAATTCCTTGTTTAGAAGTCTTTGTTGGTTCTAAATGGCCATCGGGTGAAAATATCAGTGAAATAATATCAAATTCAAATTCCAACTATGCCAGCAGATCCAAAATGTTTATTTTAGTCTAGGCAGACCTTTTTTGCAGGTCCAAATGCATAGGATCGTGATATCGACATCTTCTTACCTGTAGGGGTTATATATAGACCTCAAGATGCGTTTGGGGCATTTCCCCTTCATCATTTAGAGCTAGAAACCCCAAAATGAGTATAATAACTCAAAATTGAGTCTTATGGGTATCTTGGAAGCTTGTTTAACATCTATTATCATGATTTTCACCCTGATTAAGGTAAGATTTCATCACATTATTGATGAATTTCTTTATTTTTGACCCAAAAACCCAAATTCACTTAGGGCTTTATTTTAGCCCAAAGATTTCTTAGTTTTCACCCATTTTTAGAGGGTTTTGATTCCTTGTTCACGTATGAGTGTTGGGTGGACCTCAGAAATGTGATTTCTGTAAGTGGGAACCACTTGGGGTTTTTAGTATCATTTTTGGACTAGAAGCACAATAGTGCAATATGGGTGTTATTAGACTCGTATTGATAAGTAGATTATGATTTTGATAGAGTGATAGCTTTTTGGGGATTGTGAATTTAAAATGAGCATGTGGTGCATAAAGAGAGGTTTTGCAATTTGGCTTTTAGGTAGTCTCTGTCCACTTTTCTTCATGGATGACCTGTGATATATATTGCGTGTGAACATGATTGTTAGGCTTGATTATAAGTAGGATAAATTAGCCTTGATTATTTATACTTGGGGATTAGAAGAGGGTTTTTGACCCGTAAGATGGTATGTTTATAACCTTTTAGAATCCTATTGCCTTATCCCTTGTTTAGATTAGTTTGTAGCATGGATATGATATAATGCTAGGTTTGGGATGTTTTTTTAGCATTGTAAACATAATTGGTATAATTAATCTTATTGTAGTAGTGTGGTGGTCTGATGAGTGGTCATTTTTCCACTAATTTACACCAATAATGCATGCACACTACCATGTTTTTTACAAAAAAATGAGGCATCATCTTGACTTAAATGCACTAATATCCACATTTTACAGGTATATAGTTGAGAAGGTAAAAAGATGTAGATTAGACCTAATAATGGATTAAATAGAAGCAAAAGGAGTGTCGATGGAGACCTAGAGCAGTTCAGCCTTAGTTACCACGACTGTGGTCCTCAGACCGCGATCACAGTCAAGCAACATAGTCAGCATAATGCGATCACGGGGAACAACCGGGTCGCATATCCGCAATTGCAGTAGAACCTACATGATAGCTGTTCAGCAAGACTATGACCCAGGGCAGTTTTGTAAAATTGCCTAGACAAATCCCAAACCTCATATAGGAAAAACCCTTTATTCTTTGGGTATTGCTTACCTCATTGACATTTTTCAATTGGAAGCAAGAAACCCTAAATTGGGCAAGTGTGTAATTAATTGTGGAGGCAAAATTTCTTAGTATTGTTTGAAGAATGAATGCTTTGGATAATCCAGATGGTATATCTTTCTGTACTTTCTTCATGAGAAGCTAAGTAAGTTAGTCTTCATATTATATTTAATTAAAGTGTAATTGTGTGTAGGTGTGGTGTTTGCATAATTGTTAGTTGTTGAGTGTGGATGCCACTATTTCTTGAACTTATGAGTTGGAATTTATGGATGAAAAACCCAAATATCCTAATGGGTTTAATGGGTCAAAACTGAAAAATCTAGAAACACTTCATCATCATTGAAAGAGGGATGAAAGTGAACATGAGATAACCCATAACATCCTTGAAAGAGGGTTATAGGGGGACAAGGCAATGGTGGACAATTAATACTATGGTTTACGACCTTTTGAAATATTAAAAATACGTGTACTAAGAGTGTCAATCCTTTCAAGAGCATCATCCTAGAAATAGGGATGCTTGATTGAGGTTTTTGGTGATTATGAATTGTACACTTGTTATGTGCTCGAAAGAACCAATGAGTGAAATCGTTGAGGTTTTATTGAAAGATTAACACAATGATCTATGACCTAGCCTAACCTTTAGATAAAAACTAAGCTTTATGTTATTCAATCATCAACCCACATGCTTTTACCTTTCGGTAGATATAATCCCAAGATTTCCTCAAATCTTGATTTTAAATCAAAAATGTCATATTCGTGCATTGTTAATCAAAAATCATTACAAACCAATCCCAAACTAATTCCCCCCATTTTATTTTAAATGTTGTGTTTCTTAGCATTCTGAGAAACCTTTTAGTATTTGAAGCACCCATAGGACTACAAATTTATAATTTGCTCGTTCTGGATTCCACTCTAACACAAGTTGGGTTATTGACAACAACCTCCTCACCCCTCAAATATGGGAGTAAGTTGAGCATTATCAAAATGGCGTCATTGCTGGGGAGTGGAATATAGATTTCACTTGTGCGGTGTGATTCTTACTTGGGAATACCCGGGGTTGTATAATTTACTTTATTTTTTGTTTTTGAATTTTCTAGGAGATTGAAGTGTTAATCGAACAATAAGTGATAACACAACCAACATAGGCCCCTTTTATGGTCTCCTAGATGATGAGGGTCAACTAAATGAAGCGGGCCAAATAAGTACAATTCTTATCCCACTAACTAATGGGAATGGAGACTTTCATGTGACTAGAGACATGTTTCACGTAATGCAAATGAAAGGATTGTACGGGGGTCATGCCTTGGAGGACCCAAATTCCCATTTGAAGAATTTTATGGAAGTGTGTGTGCAATTCAATATAGCACACATTACTTAAGAATCTATTTGTCTTTGCCTCTTGCCGTTCTCACTAATAGGTGAGGCAGTTTTATTTGTCCGCTCACTTCCACTCGGCTCAATTACATCTTAGGAAGAGCTTACTATTGTGTTTCTTAATAGATACTTCCCACCATCTAAAATCCTTCAAAATTGGGATGAGATTGAGAATTTTTCACAAATTAATGGAGAGTCGTTGATTGAACTTGGGAACGGTTTAGTGAAAAATTGGCACAATACCCAAATCATAGAGTCCCAGAGAAAATTCTTCTTGTGATCTTATATGGTGCCCTTGATCCATTAAACAAAATGGTGGTGGATAATGTAGTGGGTGGCTCTATAGTGAAGATGCACTACCATTCAGCCTTTTTATTAATAAGACAAGTGTCAAAGAAAAATCGGGGTTGGCATACCCGGGATACAGAAGCTCCCAAGATCCCTTCCACTACTTCCATGGTAGACAATGAACAAAGAAAGTGAAATAAAGAGAAGGATGAGACCATGGAAAAAATGATGAACCAACTTTACCTCTTGACAAAGCATGTTATGGGTACACCCACAAAAGAAGTAAACGATGTAGCATCAAAATCTTATGAAGATGATGATGCAAACAAGTTGGATGAGGAAATCTGGTATTTTACTGACTGTGGGGTTTCAGCCCCGCCTATAAAAGGAAAGGTGGGAATCAAGGTTAGATGGAATATTAGTGGGATAGAGTTTGGATAGATAGGAAACGTGATTATAACCGTTATATCCCCCTTTATGATTGAGCTAAGACCAAGGAGTCAAGTTCCACCGACTACGAAAAATTCAAGATTGAGGATGTGTTAGCTAGAATATTGAATAGAGTTGAAGGTATAGACAAAATGGTCTGTGAGTTAAAAGGTGACTTCTCTCAACTATCTCAAATCATAGTGTCTCACTCTGCCTTTATCAAGAAATTGGAAACCCAAATTGGGCAAATCTCCATGCAACTAAATTCTAGGCCTAGTGGTGGACTCGCTAGTGACACAATTGCTAATCCAAAGAATGATGCTCAAGTTCTATCAATTGTCACAACGAGTGGAAAGACACTTGATGAACCCTCTAAAGAAGACTTGAGTGAGAAAATGCTCAAAGCTAAAGCAAATGAGGTGTTACCTCAAAGTCAAGAAGACAATGATTAGAAGAAAACTGATGAAAGTGATGAAGTTGTTGAGATTAAAAAGCCACAAAGTGAAGTAAGGGCTACAATACAAGTTCTTCCCCCATTCCCTCATTATTGTATTAAAAAGAGAAAGGTGAAAAATTGAGGAAGTTCATGAAAAAACTTAGCAATCTATCAATAAATATCCCGTTGATCGAGGCAATCCAAGAGATCTCAAGATACGCTAAGCTAATAAAAAATTTAATGTCCAATAAGAAGCTGGTTGAAGGTGACACCATTGAGGTCACTCATGGGTGTAGTGCTATCATCGATAATAATGTTGCAAAAAAGATAGATGACCCTAGAGATTTCACCATTCCTTACACAATCGAGACACATGAGTTTGCAAAAGATCTATATGGACTTGGTGTGAGCAACAACTTAATGCCTTTTTTCATCTACAAGAAGCTTGGATCGGATGCACCCTACACTGACCTCGATGCGACTCTTAAAGGCATACCGGTCCATTAAAAGGCCTGTGGCAATTTTGTTTAATGTCTTTGTTAAAGTGGACATATTTATACTCTCGATGAACTTTGTGGTGTTGAATTATAAAATGGACCAAGAGGTACCTATCATCCTTGGTCATCCTTTCTTGCCCATCGGAAGAGCCATTGTCAATTTGGAGGTAGGGGAAATGAAGTTTAGGGTACAAGAGGTTGAGAACTCCTTTAAAATATGCAAGACAAAGAAGCAAACTACGTGCATCCAAGTTGTTTTTGTGGTTGATATGGAGAGTGAAAGGGTGAATGAGGAAGGGCTTAAGGACCCACATTGAGAATGGATGAAGGAAGATGTCATTCCACAACGTTAACTAAGGTTCTAGGTGGGAGGCAACCCATAAATGCCACGAAAGTGGGTTGTATCTTTTCTTTCTTGTTTTTGTAGAGTACATGTTAGCTTTTGCATATAAATAACTCATGCATTTGTGGCACTATGGAGTGCATTAGTTGAGCTCAAAAATGGGGAAGTGTGCAATTTTGCATTGAAAGCTGAACAAGGGAAAAATCAATAAAAATTGAGCAGAAAGCAGAACAGGGCAAACAGCGGAGCAAAACTGCTCTTAGTTACCGTGAAGCGCTATCGCGGTCACACACATGTCTATGATTGCGGTCACTTGACAGCAGTCGCGGCTATTTCATCCACTTATCCCTAATTTCCCCTATTTCCTTCACACTTTCGTTAAAGTTTTACTCTCTAATTGGGCTAAGTTCTGGCTAGGTTTGTGAGATCTCCAATATCATCCTTGCATCCCTCTTGCATCACAAATCAGGTAGGTATAATGAATCCATGCTCTTTTTATTTAAAATAGGCCTTACAATATGTTATTAAGTGAGGGCATAAAGCCTTGATTCTTATGTTTTCTATGTTCTCATATTTAGAATTGGTGTGGTGTTGGATGCTTGAGTAAGGTGTGCACATATGTGGGAAATCTTGAGTGCCCAAAAATATGGGGAAAAGGTAGACAAATAAGGTGTACACACCAAGTGTTTGACACATTTCCTAAATGAACTTTCACTAATGATATCTGCATTTTAAAGGGAATATGCATACACTTATTAGCATTGTTCAATTGGTCTTCATGTGAATCCATATTGTAGAGCATGCTAGTTGCCTAAAAATTTGGAAAAAATTCAAACACAAGGATCTGGCATGAAACCAGCCTCAGGTATCACGACCGTATTCAGGTGGCCATGATCATGGCAATGCAAACACTTCCATGGCCCGCGATCATGGTAACAAGGGCTAGTTTCCTGCCATGCCCAAAATCCTGCACTATAAATCTTTAGCCCAACACCACTAAGCACCTATTCCAATGAGCTTTAGCGAACAATGTGGTATAGTTTACATGATAAAACATCATTAATTGATATAATGTGTGCCTAGTACTTTCAGGACAACTTCAGGGACAAGTATAATCATATCCGATTCATGGATCTCGAGTTCCACAGCCACTATTACAGTGATCTAGTGATGACAAAGTTGCTCCTGAAAAGAGGTATTTTTTAGATGAATATGCCAGAGAAACTACCAATATTTCATGACAAACTTGAAGCCACCGGGTGGTAGTTCTTTGCCCTGGATCCTAGCACTGCAAATGAACAATGGGTCCATTAATTCTATTTTAACATCAATGAAGTATCCTTCTCGGACCGATTTAATGTGACTAATAAGATTCGAGGCAAACCGGTGAAAGTTGGGGCTAAGCAAATCAATGATGTTTATGGGCTCCAACATATAGATATAGGTGAATTCAAAGAAAAGTGGTGTAAATCGGGGATTTGGTTGGCGTAACGGCTATGCTCTAGAAAGGAAGTCTCTTGGGCAAAGACTAAAAGTACCATCATCATGAACGACTTTACTTCTGAGGATCAGATGTGGTTGCATATTATTTGTAGCCAAGACTCTTCTTACACCGACATGACAGCATTCCGAGACCTGTATGCTCGAATGGTTGCTTTCATTCTAGATGGCATCCCTTTGGATTTTGGTCAACTTGTGGTCAATGAAATGGATCACTTCAAGAACCAAGGTTGTACGCATTTTTTCTTCCTCTCTTTGATTACTGAGCTTTATAGGAAAGTGGGGGTTAAAAAGTATGCTAGTGATACATGGGTATGTCCTGGTGCTCCCATCTACCCCTTGAGGATTCAAGGTAAGGGTGCACCTAGCAAAGGAAAAAAGAGAAAGATCGACTTATAAAAGTCAGCATGTATTTAATCTGATTCTCATATGAAAATTGTTACTAGCCTTCTTGAGGAAATTGGAGTTTATATTGCAGACATCAGGGAGCTTGTGTCTAGTTTTCCCTAAGAAGAGAGAGAGCCTTCCACCACCTATCATTCATATATGTCACATGACCATTATAAGAAGTATAGGGAGGACCAAAAGATGCAAAAAGATACCATTGATTAGCTTGAGAAAGCCTACTCCTCTTTTGGTGGAGTCATACCGAGACCTTCAAATTACATATGAAAAATTGTTACAAGAAAGAAGAAGAGGGATAAATTCTTTATCAAGATGTGCAAGAGGGTAAAGGGCCCTATGGAAGGTCCTAAGAACCCTAGATAGACTTACTTTATCTTGGGTGAAGAGTAATGATGAGGCCCCAACAGAGTGGAGTGATCTTGAGGAGAATAGTGATGATGCAAGTAATGATGAGGCCCCAACAGAGTGGAGTAATCTTGAGGAGAATGGTGATGATGCAGAGTCTGAAAGTGAAAGTAGCCCTTAATGCAGTTTTAGGAAGCACCCTTATCTTTTTTATCCTTAATTATTTATTTATACAGTGGGGAAACTGCTACATTTTTAGTTGGGAGTGTCTCGATATTCATTTTACTTGGGCCTGTATTATTGATATTTCTGCATATATTTTTGCTCTTTTGGATGATTCTTATTTTTATTTGGGTTGTGATATTCAGGCACTCTGATGGTGCCCACATTTGCCAGGATTAGTTACTCTATTCTTTGCTTGTTACTTTAGTGTAGATTGGTGTTTAGCCATGGATGCAAAAGAAGCCTGAGTACCCGTGGCATCAGGGCCATAAATTCAAGGAAAGTCTGAGTACCCATGGCATTGATAAATTGGGATCACATTCATACCCATTGGTGAAGTCTGAATAGCCATATAGGTGGTCCGCCCATATTAGAGCCACCATATGAGAAAATAACTTTAATTTTTTTCCATGACTAGCAAATTATGCGTGGTGCGGATGCAAAACAAATAACCCTCTTAGTCCAAAAATTTTGCGAAATTCAAGGGCATGGACGTAAGCAACCTTGTGATAAAACTTTTCATCTTTCTATGACTTCAAAAATTGACTTCGAAAGACTATTGAATACTCTATCTTTGTATCAAACTAAAGGAACAATTGAACCTCTTTGATGAAATTTGTATGCCATGTGTGTAAGCTTATTTATCTATATCTCATATGTACTTGTTTCATCTAGAACTTGCCCATTAGTCTTTCAAAGCTAAATTTTTATTGTGCTTGGTTAGTAAAATGATCATTGGACATCTTGTGACATTGGTAGCCAACTTTAGCGTAATAAGCCTACCAATACATAGGAGTTATCTCTAGTCACCTTCTTTGAGCCTTTGGACTTTTCTTTGGCAAACACATTCAAGTCATGACCCTTCTATTTTTCCTCTTTTGAACCCTACCTCCTTAAACTTAAGAATACAAATTGATGCTAAAAGACTAAGTTGGAGGTGGCGGAAATTTAAAAAGGTGAAGTTGGTCCATGAAATCATAAGAAGTGCCTACGAGCTTAAGTAATTAAAGAAAACCGATTAGAAGAAGGAAAAGACCCCACAAAAGAAAGAAAAACTTTATCTATTCACAAAATAAAAAAAGAGAAAAGTGGGAAAACCAAGAAAAAGTAGGAAAAATAGTAAAGAAAAAAAGTGTCCCAATAGCAAAAAGTGATGAAATTATGATGTAGAAGTTCAAGGAGGGTTTAGCCTTAACTTTCCTAAGTTGATATCCTACCCTACCCTAAAATTCGTTGTTGAAAGATTGGTGACTAGGTGTGTGAAATTTTTTTTCTTGTGAGGAGGCATGTGAACAAGTTAAGGTGGATGATTTTGTCATCTTCTACGCAATGAGATAAAAGGAAGTATAACATGGTTGTGGTTAGCAAGTGAGTCATTTCTAGAGTGTTTGTAGTTATTACATGGTTTATCCCCAAAGTCCAATGCATCTTTCAAATATTCCATTTTATATTAAGGGGTGTAGTTGAAGCCATTTTGCCTATGTGTGAAGGAATTTTTTTGGTAATAACCAAGTTGGAGTCATCATGATCATTAGGTAATAGAGTCTGGGCATACATGTAAAGTTGTCTCATTAGAAAAAGGTGGTGTTGATTGAGGACAAGCAAGGTTTTAAGTTGGGGGTGTTGATGAGTTGTGATTTTACCACTCATTTACACCAATAATGCATGCACACTACCACATTTTGTATAAGAAAATGAGGCATTATCATGATTTAAATGCACTAATATCCATATTTTATAGGTATATAGTTGAGAAGGTAAAAATATATGGATAAGAGCTAAAAAGGGATCAAATGAAAGCAAAAAGAGTGCAACTGGAAACCTGGATAAGTTTGGCCTCAGTTACCGCGATCGCAGTCCTCAGGCCGTGGTTGTAGTCCTCAGGCCATGGTCGTAGTCAAGTAAGATGGTCAGCATAATGCCATCACAGGGAAAACCACGGTCGCAGTCAAACCTGCACATCGTGGTTCAACGGGAATATGACCCAGGGCAGTTTTATAAAATTGCCTAGATGAATCCCAAACCTCATATAGGCAAAACCTTTCTTCTTTTTGTATTGCTTATCTCATAGACATTTTGAATTAGAATTAAGAAACCTTAAATTAGGCAAGTTGTAATTAATTGTGAAGGCTAAATTTCTTAGTATTTTGTGAAGAATAAATGCTTTGGATAATCCGGTTGGTATATCTTTCTTTAATTTCTTCATGAGTAGCTAAGTAAATTTGTCTTTGGGATTATGTTGAACTAAACTGGAATTGTGTATAGATGTTGTTGTGTTTACATGATTATTAGTTGTTGAGTGTGGATTCCACCATTGCTTGAACTTCTGAGTTGCAATTTGTGGGTAAAAACCTCAAATCTCCAAATGGGTTTGATAGGTGAAAATCCCAAACTCTAGAAACATTCATCACCTTTAAAGAGGGATGAAGGTGAACATTAGGTAACCTATAACATCCTTTAAAGAGGGTTATAGGGGGATAAGGTAATGGTGGGCAATTAAGTATGTGGTTTACTACCTTTTTAAATATTAGAAATAAGTGTAATAGGAGTGTAAATCCTATCAAGAGCATCATCCTAAAAATAGGGATGCTTTATTAAGGTTTTGCGTGATTAAGAATTTCACACTTGTTAGGTGCTCAAAAGAGCCAATGAGTGAAATCAATGTGGTTTTATTGAATGATTAACCACATTGATCTACGACCTCGCCTATCCTTTAGTTAACAACTAAAATTCATGTTAAACCATTATCAACCCACATGTTTTTACCTTTAGGTAGACATAATCCTAAGATCCCCTCAAATCTTGATTTTAAATAAAAAGTGTCATATTCATGCATTGTTAATAAAATATCATTACAACCCAATCCAAAACTAATTCCCACTATTTTATTTACATGTCGTGTTTATTAGCATTCCAGGAAACCTTTTAGTAATTAGAGCACCCATAGGACTTGAAATTTATAATTTGCTCCTCGTTGATTTGACCCCAACTCAAGTTGAGCTATTGACAGTGACCGTCACACCCCTAAAATATGGGAGTGAGTTTAGCATTATCATGGTCTTAAAATCATAATTTGGGTAGTGTTTACTTGATTTCTCTTGTTTCTTGTTGAGGCATTTAGCTTAGTCTTGAATATGACTTATTTGACATCTAGAAGTTGGATTATACACCTTAGCCTACTTTGGGGTAAAGTGTTCCTAATTATGGATTTTAAGGATTAGAAGTGGGATCATCCAACCCACTTAGCAGAAGACCTTTGTTAGTCATTGTGGACATAGTTGAGGATGTTAGGGCTTGTTGGGACTCTTGAGCATTTAGAATAAGCTTACCTCGTGTCTTGGTAAATTGTGATGATGTTTATGAAAATTATGACTAATAAGTTTTTGTTATAACTTTCTTTGTAGGAGTGATATTGGGCCTATAAAGATTTTATTTCCTCTTAGACTTGTTATTTGGCCTAAAGAAATGCTATTTTCTCTTAAATATGATGTTCGGCCTATATAGATTCTATTTTCTATTAGATATTATGTCGGGCCTAAAGAGATGCTATTTCCTATTAGATATGATGTTGGGCCTATAGAGATGTTATTTCCACTTAGATATAATGTTTGCATACAAAGATGCTATTTTCTCTTAGATATGATGTTGGGTTTATAGAGATGTTATCTTATTTTAGTTATTATATGTTTATATACACATATCTCTGGTAATAATTGTGATGACATATACAGATTCGGTATATTCATGATTATTATATCAGTATTGATGTGATTCTTCTGAAATACAATCTTATGACTTTCCCTCCTTAATAAGGTTTAAGCTAAGTTTTAGCTAGTTTTCTATTAGGTGACTATAGCACTTGATAGCTAGGAATCTAATATACTAGTTAATGAACCTTGCTTAGCTGAAATATGGTACCTAACTATGGTTGATATATGGCGAATGGTGATGTCAGGTCTAGCATAGGTGAAAATTTGTTGATATTGATGACTAAGTTTATGATATTGATTAGTTTATAAATGAGGACTTGTGTATTATTCATGATTATTATATCAGTAATTGATGTAATTCTTCTGAAATACAATCTTATGACTATCCCTCCTTAATAAGGTTTAAGCTATGTTTTAGCTAGTTTTCTATTAGGTGACTATACACTTGATAGCTAGGAATCTAATGTACTAGTTAATGAACCTTGCTTAGCTAAAATATGGTAGCTAACAATGGTTGATATATGGAAAATAGTGATGTCAGGTCTAGCATAGGTGAAAATTAGTTGATATTGATAACTAAGTTTATGATATCGATTAGTTTATAAATGAGGACTTGTGTATTAATGGGGCTAGATAATAAGAGATATTGGTGATAAGAGATCACTAGTTAATAACAATGAATAGTTTGTAAATGCCTAATTAATGAATAGAGAAATAAGGATTAGTTGGTAAATAATGGTTAGTTACTAATAATTGGTTAGATGATAAGTGGTAATGTGTTGTCTATTAATGATTAATAGATATAGGACGATTAGTTGATAATGATGAATATTGGATGAATGGCGATTATGGTCTAGTGATGAACCTTGACTAGATATTGGGTATTGTCTACGTAATATATAATAGCTAGTTTCCATCTTATAAATAAGGATTATGTGAAGGATAATATTTAGGTTAATAATTAGAGGTCATGTGATGACTAGCAAATTAGTGGTTTAGTGATAATAAGTATTGGTTAGCTAATAACTAGAAGTTGGGAAGTATTATAAATATAGATATTTTATGGTAATATATTTATGGTTTTATTAATACCCGAAAAGGACGTAGGATAGTTGCATGCGCATTGCCTATCACCTTTATGCGCCTATAATTATCAGCCGATATGGGACAATTTCATAGATTTGGGTAAAGAATATGTCCTTTGTTGTTGTATGCTGATTGAAACTTCCGAGTTTGGGGCGGTGGGGGTATTCATATTTTAGTCTAGGTATTTTGTTCTCTAGAGTTGTTGGTTATTCATTGTTATTGATATTTTTATTATCATTATTGTGATAATTGTTATTGCTAGCTTATAATAGATTGGTTTGACCTCTTCTATCTTATAATTGCATTATTATTCATGATTATTTCCTGTCTAGCAATGTGGATTAGAAACCCTGACTATGATAGTATTAAACCTTGATAGTACCATAATGTGGTCTTAGAATGAGGATATAATGATCTAGGTTATGCATTGAGATGACCTCATGATTATATGTATATATATATACATATATATATATATAGCTATATATAGCTATGGTACTACCTTGTATGCCTTCCTTTGTTTGTTTTTTATTGTATAGTCATTTTTTTGGCTTGTATATTTCTATATATCTTTTTTTGGCCCTTTATTTGTATATTGGCCTGGTATATATGGTATACCGTCGGCATCCATTGAGTGTTACTGGAATAGGATAATTTACTCCTGAAACTACTTTAGTCTTAGTATTTCATACACTTAGACATGAACCTGATAGTTGTTCCTTATTAGCTTATTAACTTGTTATCTGATTTTTGGACTCTTGGGTGTAGTTTCCATTCTGTTTATATGCTATATATATCTACTTTATCTTTCGAGCTAAGTTGGAAGTTTCCTATTGAGTACTATTCGTTTGGTACTCATAGTATACTTCTTCAGCATAGAGATCATAGTATGGGTTATCACCATTGATATGTGCATCATGGTATTCTTATTATATTTATAACCTCTTGTTCTGATACCACTAGATTTTGGGATTCTACTTTGTATTGTTCTCTATTTCATTTATTCTGCATTCTTTTTCTTACATTATTGAGTAGTCCATTACATGTCATTCTGAACTATGGGTTGGCTGGCCTACTGGTGTGTTATGGTAGTGGTCGTTATGACCTGAGAAATTAGGTTGTAACAGTAGGCCCAATAGGTCAACCCGTTATGATTTATGTTAATTAAAAAGGAAATTCAATTCAAAAAATGTTCACTTCCCATTTTAAACTGATGTCACCCCCTCCATTCCCAACACCACTCATTAACTCCTAAATATACTCTAAATTTATCCCCATCATTAAGATCACAAGTGATTCTCCCCAAGCAAAGTGAATTTCACAAGAACTAGGGAAAAGAAACTCCAAAGAATTTTTTCAAGGAATCTAAGCAACTCAATCAAATAAGTCTATGATTTAATATGTTAATCTCATAAGTTGGTGATCAATTTTGTGAAAATTACTTGGATTCAATGAGTAAGCTATGTTCATAGAGTGGAAATTAGTCTTGTTCTTCTTGAGAAACATTATGTACAATGATAAAAATTGGACTCAAATGCATTTTGTTCTAGATATTATTTGTGGGATAAATTAAAAGTATATTATGCATTCATAAAAACCACATGAAGGGGGAATAAAGGTCTCGCTGATTAATTCATATCAAATAAAGCAACGCGACCTTGTCTCTAAGGAACTATAATGAGTGCTATTGAAAGGGGGAAGTGCTAAAGTAATGGGGAATTCAAATGACCTTGTTAATACGGTTTGTCATCATAAAATGGGGAATTGGATGTTCAATGTTGTGATGATGTCTAAGTAATATACTCAAGGACTAGATATCATATATGCTCTTTTAGAGGACTGCAGAAGGACAACTATAATTGTTGCACTCTGCAAAATTTTGTCATGTTGCATCATTACTGTGTAGATGCACAGTGTATAATGTGGTACACGTAGTCCAATAAAATTTGCACTCAAATTCTTTCACAAGTATATAACAAAAGTGATTTGCTTTGGTAAATAGTTTTGTAATCCCGTCTTCTCAAATATCAGCAAAAACTCTCTAGCTCAAGATCCAGAAAATAGCTTGCTCTTTAACTTATAGTATATTGAGTCCATTTGAAAGAATTATTTTTACTTTAGTGATTGTGAGTAAAATTCTTTTTGTATTGTTGATTGTTTAAGATTAGGTAGATTTACCTAAGGATGATTGACTAGAGTTAGTCGATTGAGTTAAAGTGAGCCAAAATTATATCATTGGTTTTTAACAGAGGTAATGTAAGATTTAGGATTTAAATTTAAATCCTTGTAGATTTTGTAATCAATATTTCTTTATTATAGTGCAGTTTGGGAAATCCTGTGAGGATAGGTCGAGCTTTTTGATCCTTGTGCAAGGAGGTTTCCACACTAAAATCTCATGTTGATTTTTTCTGCATATTTATTTTTTTGTTCCTTGTTTACTGTCATTTATATTTTATCATGGACCTGGTCCATAGATGGTGGTGGACTATTATAATTCAACAATAGGTATCAAATCCAGGTTTACTCTAAATGATTGACACCTAGAGTGGATCCTTAGTTATGGAAGCACTACCAACTTAGAAGAAGGACAACCAACCACCAAACAACCTCGATTCAATGGAAAACATTATGGTTGGAGGAAAACAAGGATGCATGACTTTATTATGGCTGAAAAAATGGAGTTATGGTATATAATTTGTGATGGACCTCATGTTCCCATAAGAAAAATTAAGGAAGGAGAAATTACTAGGCTGGTTTCCATAACTCAAAGGTAACATAATGGAGAGTATTGGAAAAATATTTAAAAGAACTTTAAAACTAAGAAACTTTGGTATGTGGAATAGGACTAATGAAAACAATCATATTTCTGCTTGTGAGACTGCAAAGGAGATCAGGGATTTTTTAAGGACTGTCCTTAAAGGAACTAGTCAATTCAAAGAATCCAAGGTAGATATGCTTACTATCCAATATGACGTCTTTACTATGAAATGCATACAAGGTTTACCTCTATCATAAATGAATTGCACTGTCTTAGTTAAATATTATACCTATCAAGCAGGTGAGGAAGATATTGGGTGTACTACCTAAGTTATGGGAGAGTAAGGTGAATGTCATTTTTGAAATAAAGACCTATAAAATCAAAAAGTATTAGGACCAAGAGATAAAAGAGCCTAAGAAGGAAAAATCTTTAGCCCTATGTAATACCCCAGATTTTCTTTAAGTTGAGTTTTATCTTTGAGAAGAGTAAGGACTGACATCCTATGTGAGAAATATTTTAAGCCGTGTAGAATTTTTCTAATATCAATTTTTGTCATGTAGAGAATTGAATTACCTTTCCAACAATACCAATTTCATCCAAATCCGATATCAGGGTGAGAAATTATGGTCGTTTTACTGAGAGTTGTTGGTATAACCACTTGGAAATGGGAAGAGGTGAATATGGACATCGTGACTGGTTTACCTCTTTTGTATCGTCATCGTGTTTATATTTGGGTGGTTATAGATAGGCTGACTAAGTCCGCATATTTCTTGCCCGTGCATACATCTTATACAACTGAGGATTATGCTAGGTTGTACATCCGAGAGTTTGTCAAGTAACATGGAGTCCCCTTGTCCATTATTTCGGATAGGGGTACTCAATTTACTTCTCAGTTTTGGAGAGCATTTCAGTAGGGTCTTGGTACCCAACTTCATTTGAGTTTTGTTTTTCATCCGTAGAGAGATGGTCAGGCTGAGAGGACCATTTAGACTCTAGAAGATATGTTTAGGGCATGTTTTCTTGATTTCAAAGGTGGTTAGGCTGAGCATTTTCCGTTGATAGAGTTTGCTTATAATAATAGTTACCATGCTATCATTGAGATGGCACCATTTGAGGCTTTGTATAGTAGAAGATGTAGATCACCCATAGGTTGGTTTAAAGTTGGTGAAGCTACTGTGATTGGGCCTGATGCAGTGTTTAAGGCTATGGATAAAGTTCAGTTGATTAAAGAAAGGTTTAAGATAGCTCAAAGTCGTCAAAACTCATATGTCAATTTAACGAAAAGAGGTCTTGAGTTTGAGGTGGGTGATTTGGTGTACTTACAGATTTTACCCATGAAAGAGGTGAAGAGGTTTTGTAAAAAGAGGAAGCTTAGTCCCCATTATGTTGGCCCCTATAGAGTTTTGAGTCTTGTTGGGAAAGTAGCCTATGAAGTTGAGTTGCCCACAGAGTTGTCAGCCGTTCATCCTATTTTTCATGTCTCCATGCTTAAGAAGCATATTGGTGATTCCATTGTTGTGGATCCTCCGGAGAGTGATGATATTCAAAACAGTCTTTCATTTGATGAGATTCCTGTTGAGATCCTAGATTTTAAGATCCATAGACTGAGGAACAAAGAGGTTCCCTTGTTTAATGTTTTGTGGAGAAACCATTCAGTTAAGGGCGTTGTTTGGGAGGCAGAAGCAGACATGCTAGCCAAGTACCTTCACCTCTTTTCCGTGAGTTCAGATCAATCCGAAGGTATTATTCTTCCTTACTTCAGCTTTACTAAATCTAAAGTTCAGCTATATGTCTATTCTTGCATGAGTTCTTGCAATTTTTAAAGTGTTCAAGAGTTTAGAAAGATTTTAAGCCATTTAGTGAATTGCTTCAGCTATGTGTACTCGATTTTCCTGTGTTCGTGGTCTAACAAGCGATATTCGAGGATGAATGTTCCCAAGGGGGAGATATTGTACCCCAAATTTTCTTTAAGTCGAGTTTCATATTTAAGAAGAGTAAGGGTTGACTTCCCTTATGAAAAATATTTTAAACCATGTAGAACTAATATTGACTTTTTGTCATGTAGAGAATTAAATTAGCTTTCCAACGATACCAATTTCGTCCAAATCCAATTTCAGGGTAAGAAGTTATGGCCGTTTTACTGAGAGTTATCAGAACCGCCCAGGTGTGACTGACAGGTTGACGGACCGTTGAGTTTGCGACAGACCGTCTCCCGAACCATTGCAACCAAGGCAGTGACTCCCTTTTCTGGCCAAAGTGAGATGGCCAAGATGATGGACCGTCAAGCTAGAAACGGACCGTCGCTAGGACTGTCGCAACTAAGGCAGTGTGGCCTTTTTCTGACCAACGTGCGACAGATGATCCGACAGACCGTAGACTAGCGTCGGACCATCACTCCGACCATCACAAATCCTGTTCAGTTTTTAAGTCAGTTTTAAAAGGACTTTTTGGGTCTTTTCCTTTATAATACCCTTATATATTCAAAACAAAAAAGATAGCCTTATTATCTCCCAAAACATCCAAGAACTAGGGTGTTTTCCCTCAAGATAAAATCCAAAATCCTTCTCCAAGAAATTCAACAACTCACAATAGATTCTTCAAATTGATTTGAGATTTGAGTTCCCCAATTCCAAGGCTTCAAGAACCCTATCACAAAAATTAAGAGGAAGAGTTTCAAACAAGCTTGTACATCCAATTACACAATCTAAGGTATGTGGAGTTTTAAACAAGGGTAATACTTTCACCCTTGTGCCCAAAGACTTATTTCAAACTCTAAGTTTTCTACAATTTATGAGATTTTAGGTGAAATTGAATTAGGATTTTTCACCCATTGTTATTGGTTGCAAGCTTTTGATGTTTCCCATAAATTGAAAGTCAAATAGCATGATTTTACTTGTTTTCTTAAGAAATTGAAACTGGGTTTATACCCTATATTGTTATTCCTTGAGAATTTAATGCTTGCAATGCTCTAGAAATTCAACTATATAAGTACGTTGAGATTTTGAGACAAATTGTTGTAAATTCCAGATTTCTATATGATTTATGAGTGCATATGATATCTAGTATGCATTTTGATGAGTCTTAACTTGAGATTTGATTATGGGTCATTAATCCCTACTTGAGATATGCAATTTCATGAACTTTTGTTTTATAAGCACCTATGATTTGAGTACTTTGAGATTATTGGAAATGTTTTGACCTTTATGGTCATAGTAGCTTTGGAATCCACTTTATTACATGAGATTACAAATTTTATAGTCGGGTTCTTTATGAAGCACAACATTATTTTTAAAGTAGATTTTCGTGAGATGAGCGTAGCTAACAAGGGAGTAGTATTTAGCATCGAGTTGGGTAAGTTACTACGGTTTCATACCCCAGAACTACGTGCCACTATAGGATTGAGATTTTTGGCCCGAGGCCGAGATAAGTGATCACTGAGTTGAGGTTATAATCCCTGGCAAGAGTATGACACCTCTCGCTAACCTGAGGTTTCTTCCTTAGGAGGACAAGATGTTGGACTCCATGTAGCTCGCATGGTTTATGTCGTTTAAGAGAATCTCCCTAAAGTATTTTCCCTTGAGATAGAATATTTTCCCTAATGCTTTGAGATAAGTGATTTTCCCTAATAGTAAGATTTTCAAAATAGTTTCTTGAAGTAAAATTTTCCCAAGAAGAATGTAGTTTTCTCTACTAGTAAGAGTTATAGAATTCTGAGTTCCAAGTGTCTTGAGTTTGAAAGAGTTCAATGTTCTTGAGCATTAAAGAAATTTTACTCTCCATAAGATATATGCATGAATTTGAAAGTATTTTTTAAAGCTTTTGTTAGTCTCTGAGTAATGAATATAAGAGAAGAGTTCAGATTTTAAAGCTTAAGTATAATGAATCATGAGCTTTATGTTACATGTTTCATTATACATGATTTATGAGCTTTACATTTCAGACTTATTCAGGCTATGTGAGTTATTTCAAATTGCATGCATGATTTGATTAAAGAGTATGTATATTGTTTTCTGTAAATGCATACACCCCCATATACTCAGTATATTCCCAAGGGCTGATCCACATATATGTCTATGTGCTACATTGTCTTATAATGTAGGTTCAGGTGCTCAGCCCCAGCCTCGTTAGTGATTTTCGAGTAACTTTGTCTACATCTCCATAGTGGTGAGTCCTTATGGTTTGAGGACCTATTTTTAGATATTTCAGAGTTTTAGTAGATATATTATTTCTTTCAGTTCAGTTTGAGTCAGTTGGGGACCTGTCTCAATGGATCTCTAGCTAATGGAGTAGTAGAGGCTTTGTTAGACTAGTTATCAGATTGTTAGTATGTTCAAATTTCCAGTTTTGTGGTCATTTGGACGGAGTATTTTCTTCGTATTTCCTATCATTTGATATGACAGTACTGGTGTTTTATTTATTTCATCTCGAATTGAGTTATTATATATAGTAATAGGCTCAAAGGGCTATTGGTATGCCTAAGCACCGTGTGACATCCCGGGAGGTGATTCTGGGTAGTTACACCCTAAATTCTTCAAAATATGATTTTAATAAGGATGATAAGGATATTACCTACTTAGCTCAAAAATTTATTAGGGCTATGAAGTGGAGTGAAGGATTCCAAAACAAAGGCAGTAGGAGTAGACCTGCAGGTGCAAATGATTTATGTGACAAATGTGGAAAATAAGGTTATTTTATAAAGGATTGTCCCTTACACAAGATGTATTATCAAGAATACATAAAGTCTTGAGGTGACAAAGCAAAGAATATGGTTCCAGTCCTTCAGAAGTCTAGAAGAAAATTGCAGCATATTACGTAGTCAACCAAGAGTTAGCTACTTGGGGAGACTTATCAAGTGCATTTGATGAGTCTAAAAATCTAAAAATGCCTCTATGTTGGCTGTAGAAGATGATCAAACAACCTACAACTCTCTATTTCTCTCATGATAAGATTAGAGGATGATAAAGATGATGAGGTAACTCCCCTTAACATTAAGATAAATACGAATACTACACATCTAAGAAGTTAAGAAAACTTGCAAATATTTTGATTAATTCTCTACGTCACCTCACCATAGAGAAGAATCGTTTTAAAGAGAACGAAGAAAATCTGGAATATGAAAAAATAGTTCTCACCATTCAAATTTTTGAGCTAGGAGAACACTTTTTAAAACTAAATTTTAATAATAATGAGATATTGGAAAAACTAAAGAAATTAGGTGAATATGATCGTAAAGAAAAAAGTGAGACTAGTATTGTACAACTTGAGCTTGAGGAGATGCTAAATAAGTCGCAGAAGAATGTCACATCTTCTCTAAAGAAAAATGATGAATTATAAAGGGACCTGGTCTGTATAAGAAAAGATCTTCACAAGCCTCTAAAATAGTATACCTCCTAAAAATTTCTAACTAGTCTGACAAATCAAAGAGTAAATAATGCTAGAGGTCCTGGTTGTTAACACAATAATCACCTTTTCAATCCTTACAACAAGTTTGTCTTATTGGAAAATAACATTCTATGCACTTCTTATGGAAGATATAGTCATAAAAAGGATGATTATCAAGCAGGGCTTAGAGCTTAAATGAACTTATCTAAGCACATTCATTATATACTATCACTTTAGAAGAACTTGGTTACTAGACTCTAATATAGCTTGGCTGGACCAAGAAAGTTGTGATCACTCCCATGTACCGCTATTGGGAACTAACACTCAATGGGTTCAAAAATCTAACAAATGATCTTTGAATGCAGGTGGAAGTAAGGAAAAGTAATCAATGTTGGTTCATTGTAATAACTCATACTAATCCTAGCTCGATTCAGCTCTTAGTTGCTTTCTTAAGGGGCTTAAGACCTGAAAATTTAGCTAAGTGTACGAGACTTAGTTTTATTTTTGGCCTCTTAACTTTGGTGATTTTTAAAGTGACCTTTTCGACCCTGAGATGTAATTTTTTGAGTTAATCATGTTTAGGGGTGTAAGTAGCATGCCTCGGGTAAGTTTTGGATTTTTTGGAAGTAGTTTGGACTACGTTTGGATTTCCAAAATAGCAAGTCACCATGATGGTGGCGTGTCATGGTGGAATAAAGATAGAGGCCTTAGTGCGACACAGTGAGGGCTTAATCAACGTTTAAGTTACAAATTTTAATTTTAGAGGAGCATTCCGGTCATTTCCTTTGTCCCCAATTCATAAAAACATGGCCTTAGGCTTCAGCTTGGGCATTATATGCCCATATTCTCCACTTTTTCTCTGAAGAACAAATCCTAATCACCACCTCTAAGTTCACACATTGCATCATCTTCAATTTAAGAAAAATCAAGATTTTAACTTTCCTAATCTAAGAATCTCAAGAAATCTTTCAAGATCATTTCCATGGCTTTCAAGGTCAAGGTTTCTCCACCAAGTCAAGTCTATTAAGGTATGCGAGAGTTCATCAATAGGTCCCCTTTCACTCATGGAGCCCAAAACCCTTTTCTTTCAATTAAAGAATGAAATTTTCAATCATTATGTTATTTTAGATGTTCAAGAAAGATTGAATTTCTTGTTTTCATGGGGTTTTTAATTCTATTAAGCCCATGTTTGATTCCATGCATGATTTTTAATTTCTCATGCCATGAATTTTTGTTTCCCTATGTTTTAATCAAGTGAATTCCGTGATAGATCCTAAATTCATGATTTTAAGCAACATTCCCATGTTTTAAATTCATGAATTCCAAGTGTTTAATGAAATGGCCTAATGATTGGTTTTGAATATTGACTACTTATTATGCCTCGATGCTTTAGTATGTTTTATTGTTATTGTTATCGAGTCTTGGTGGTTATGAATACCCAAAATTTAGCTATTTACCTACTTTTCAGAACCTAAAGAATAAATTCAGATACATTAGAGTATTATTAGTTTAGTCAGTTATTATATAAGACAAACTTAGATCAGTTTAGTAATCTGAATCAATTTAGTTGGGAATAGGATTTAGCACTGAGCAAACCCAGGAATGGGGGATCACCTGCCAGTTGAGGGTATGACCTTTAGTAGCAATCCTAGCATTCTTGAACTACGTAGCCAAAAAGTGTTGAGGTATTAACTTGCCAGTTGAGGGTTAACATATATCTCACTAGAGCACCAGCAAGTATTGGGTGACTCTTTAGTCCTTTAGGACTTCATTTTAGTGGATCCACACAACCATATGTTAGTACCCGTGGCACTGTACTGACACCCTTCCAACTAGGGTCATAGGTTGGACCACAATTAGCTCATATTAGGGAATTTCATTTACATTATAGATCCCACAGTCTCAGTTCAGCATTAACTTTCATAGTTTATTTTCTTGTTTTCTAACCAGAGCATACAGTTATCAGTATTTTATTATAAGTATTTTATTATCTTAGTTTACAAATTATATCAGAATTATGTTTTATACTTGGTCTTGCCTTCTCAAATTTTACTGTTTTTATGTATTATGCTCAGCTATGTCGTGTTTTTCAGTAGTACGTATTCATATATAAGTTACATAATAGTATATGATAGTTATCTCTTGTTCTTAGATTTTACTCATTTTGTCACCCAGGTCTCAAATATTAAGTTAATCAGATCAGTTCAGTACATATATGTTTGTTCTTTAACGTTTATGTATTCATGTTTTACTGTATCCCAGTTTCGATTATACTTATATTATGAAAAGAAAGTCTTAAGAAACTAAGTGTAGTGATTCACAAGCTTATCAGATTATGTTTGTTACTTATGATTTAAGCTACTTAAGATTTTAGTTTATTTAAGTCTCTGGGTGAGTCTACTTATACCTAGTCATGCATGTTTTAAGATTACGTCTGAAACCAATTTTAGTTATTACATTCACTCCTATTTACTCATTATATTATACAATTATTGATCCACATATACTTGTATATGGCTACATTATTTCATTATGTAGTTACCAGTTGTAGTCCAATCGCAGATTTTAGCCAGCAAATGATGAGTTCTCCTACTTCGGGGAGTTTAGTCGGATGTTGTTCATGTGCTTTACTTTATTACTCATATATATTGATTAGTGCTAGATGGGGTCATGTCCTAGCTATCTATAGTTAATATATTTAAGGCTTCACAGATGTCGGTCAGAGTCAGTCGTGTAATTTTAGTTCTCTCTACAGATTTTATCAGATTGTAAATTGTATCAGTAATATGATTTCTCTCAAATTTTGTCATGATTATAGTTATGCATAGCAGAATAACTATTTAATATGTTATAATTCAGTTTTTTAAAAGTATGCCAGTACATGGGTTACTTTGGGATCACTTGTGGGTCCAAGCACCATGTTACGTCTAGGGGTTGTCTCGGGTCTTGATAAACTTGGTATCGGAGCCCAGAGTTCAAATTTGTGTCTATGAATTAATGTCTAGTATAGTCTTGCTAAATAGTACGGAGACGTCTGTACTTTTCTTTGAGAGGCTATAGGGCATTTAGGAAATATTTCCCTTGTTTTATGTCTCAGATCCTGCGGTAGAAGTGTTCTCTAAGAATTTATTCAAATCCTCATCTTTCTCCATTTATGTCAACTCTTCCTTATTTTTGAGGTATCAAAAATAGTCAATCTCAAGTCCCTATAGATAGAGCTTTCTCAAATAGCCCCCACAAATAGTTAAGGGGGGACTACACACATGTAACGCCCTAAAAATGGTCCCGAGAAGTCACACGGTGCTTAGGACCATAAGTGATCCCAAACTAGCCCTTCTTACTGGCATAACTCATAAGCAACTGAATAAAATACATACATCTAAACAAAATAAGTGGAAGATTACTCTTTTCTAAATCTGATTAATATAAAACTAAATTTAAATGAGTAGAATTCTTCTTTTACAAATAAAACTGGAATCAAATACCTTAACTCTACTAATACTGACTTTAGGTAGCCAAGACATGACCCCTAGCTATCCCAAATCAATACGACTGAATAAATAAAAAAATAAAATACTATTCAAACTATATGACAGACTCAATCCCTTGAATCAAGAGGACTTGTCACCTGCTTACTGGAAGCTACAAACTATCTGAATATGGTATGATTTCTACAACTGAAGTAATACCTATATTATGAGAGAATATAGCACATATACATATATGTGGATCAATACTTTGAGGATGTACTGAGTATATGGGGGTGAATTCATAATTAAAACATATTATCAATCATCATAATTTGTAAAATGATGCATGATAAGTGTAAATGAGTCACATAAGCTGGAATATCTAAAATACTGAAATATACAGCTATAGGAAGCAAAACATACTTTATAAATCTTGTGAGCCATAAAATTTAGTTCTAAAGGCTGAGGTTGTATTCTCTCTTTAAATCATACTGTCTAGTTGTAGAAAGGACTCACTCCAAAATCTAAATTCTAAAAGCTAAAATCTAAAGTTACTATCTTTCATTAAAATATAATCTGAGTAAAACTTGTGAGCCCTTACACTTAGTTTTTTGAAAGCTTTTTTGTTACTCTCTCTGTTCTAAGATCTGTAGTCAGAAAGGAAACTCTTTAGAAACTATTCTGAAAAAGGAAATACTTCATCTTAAGACTTAAAGAATCTTAAAACCATAGCTTTCAAAGCATATGCTTTTATCTTAAGGCTTTAAGCCAATAGACTATTTTAAGAGTAGGGGACATCTTTTGGGCGGTTCTTCTAACCCACATAAACCATGTGAACTGACATGGAGTCCAAAATCTTGCCTATGTTGGGAAGAGCTATTTTACCCTTGGCATCGAAATAGAACCTTAACTTAAGTGATCACTATCTTAACCTACTATGGTAAAATTAGAAACCTACGATAGCACGTAGTTTAGGGGTATGAGACCTTGGAATCATACCCAACTCAGTGCTAAATACTACTCCCACACTTATTGCTTAGAACTTATAGGAAATCCACCTTAAAATAGCAAGATGGTTCATAATTAAAAACCAATTATGTTTTTCTTTGTTTTAAATCATAAACTGTATGAATAATGTGGATTCCTATCCTAGCTTATCAAAATCTCAATATTTGCTTTTGAAAGCACTAATCAAAACTTGTCAATATGACTTGATATCATAATCTCCTTGTAAAATCATCAATAGTATTTAGGACTCAAAGTATAAAGTTTTAATGCATCAATAACTACATCAATAATCAGATTTAAACTTTATGCTCAATAATCATCTTAAAAGATTTTAAAAATCTAAATACAGATAATGGTATATAACTCGTAATATGAATATTATAATTTCAAACATAAATATATGTGATTTTCTTGCAATTGGAGCCTTAAATACCATAATAATGTGATAAACTAAAATAATGAGGATCTGGGTATCCACCGTAACTTTAATTTCATGGGAAATCTCATAAATTGCAGTAAACTCATAATTAAAATAAAGTTTAGGGCACAAAGATGAAAGAATTATCCTTGTTAAAACCACACATACCTTGGATGATGAACTAGATGAACAAGCTTGCATTTCAGATCCTATTTGTGCTCTTGAATGATAATTCTTGGTGTTCTTGAATTGGGAACTTTGAATCTTGAACTTATTTGGGAAAAGAATGGTGGAATCTTGGAGATTCTTAAAGTTGAATAATGAAGATTATGGTTTTTGTTGAGAGAAATTTTGATGAATATAAGCATAGAAGGCTTGTAATAGGGTTAAATTGTGTGTTTGGACAAATTTGGGGGCTTGGGAAATGACCAAAACACCTTCTGTAAACCCCCAAACGATACTGGAAAAATGACCAAAAATTCTAATTTGGCTGGCCATCGTTAGCGCCACAATTGCGGTGGCTCATTGGAAAAGGACGAGTGGGAACTGGGCTGAACTGGGCTTTCTCCTCGAGGTGAATCTATCACGGTGCGCTATAGTTTTTCCCTTTTTTCCACTGGCGTGATGCGTCACTATCGCGTAGGCTTGCTGGAAATTAACCAATGTGAAATGGGACTCCTCTGTGATGCGGTGGAATTGTGGAGTCTCACTAGAATTTAACAACTGCCAATATGATTAGCACTGCGATGCGCTGAGATTTCCAGTGACACACTGTTAACTTAAAAATGCCATAACTCCTACACCGAGTTTCTGATTTAGGCAAATTTGGTATCGATGGAAATCTTATTCAATTTCCCATACAATAAAAAGTTGAAATCTTGAAAATACCATATGAAATAAATGGTATTCATCTTTGAAACAAATTTTTACCATTTTAGGGATAAATTTAAGCTAGGAAAAGTATGGGGTATTATAATTTCTCCCCCTTGGGAACATTTGTCCTCGAATGTGGATGGTTAAGCTTAAATCACTGAGGAATTTGAGGCTATATGCTATCATGCTCAACTAAAAAAAACTATATGAATGAATCCCAATGTAGTGGGCTAGTGAATTGATCTATGAGTGCATGAACTTTCATGAAAATAGCTATATGGTTGAGATCAAAATTAGAGAGTCAACTTAGGGGTAATAATTTCTTTAGGCTAGATCTGATTTTGTGAGATAAGATGAGAGATTTATGATACGAAAACTTGAGGCGTTACAACGCAGGACTAAAAGGATCCCATCAACGCCCTTATGTTACTAAGTATGAAAGATTTCATTCATTTTTATGAAAATCATTCACTAAGCTAAAGTCTTATGTTCCCTCAAATCCCTTCTTAGAATCCTATGAAAGTATGTGATATAGTGTTAGAAGCATAAACCCAGAAGTTTAGCATTAGTAAAGTTGGGATAGTGTTATCTGGACTGAGCAGATTTTGTATCCATAGGGCTAGTTGTACGAAAGGTGAATCAGTAGGCTTGAAATAGTGTATGTAAGAATTTAAGTTTGTTGATACAAAATTATATGTTATTGAAGTTGGGTATGTTGGTGTAATGGTAATTCTTATGGTTTAGTGAAAAATATAAGTTTGAAATATGGTACTAGTAGGCTATGAGGGAAGTAGTATAGTTCATTAAAGGGTTTGTAGTATCTATGTTAAGTGTTAGAATCTAAGTTTGAATTATGTATGGCTGATCTAATAGAAAGAAGAGTTGAAATTCTAGATGTTAATCCTTCCAAAGATTCTAAGTTAATTAGTGTTTAAGTTATTTTATGATGATAGTGGGCTATAGAAAGCTAAGAGTTGTATCTCAGAAGGAAGTATTAGTAGTAGGTTCTAAACTTTCAGGTGTAGTGTTTTAGTTTAAGTTTATTATTTATATGTATTGATATATATCAGGATCTAAAGTAATGTGGTTGTAGTTCAGTTTAGAGTTTATAAATGGCCCTACAAACTTAGAATGATGGGTTAAATCTAAGGAGGAGATAATAGAACAAGTAACCAATTTAGGCTCTCAAATTCTGGTAGTAATGCCAGTATATTGTAAAACAATAGTAAGAGAAGATGATGCCCAACCTATAATTATCTTAGTGTCAAGAATTTACATCAGTCATGAAGATATCTACTCATGCCTTACATGTCAGTTCCATGACCATAGCTCATATTCATGCATTTTCCATAGAATCATGTACTCTTTTTGTTTCTAGTATGAAGAATTCCAGTTCACTCAGTCATACAAATCATATTCCATGAATTTATGAACTCAAAAATCTGGTCATACAGCCCATGACTCATGTACTTATGCTTTATAGTAAGTTCAGTTTCAGGTACTCATGTTACATTATTAATGATCAACGAAATTCATATTATGTCATATATATCCTCAGCTTAGACCTCTTTGATGAATCCATAATATTGATACTCTATTCCTCAGGCCTCAATTACATGTCAAAGTTATCCTTTCATGGTTCAAGTCCTTATGTTCTAACCATTCAATGACCTCTCTTTAATATTAAGATAGTGATGATGACTGATTGTTTAGATAAGAGAGAGTAAGTTTTCCTTTTTTTCATGTTTTAGACTAGTATTACAGTGTTATGTGTGTACCTTATGGTTTTGAGTTAGGCTTGAATATGTTGGGAGTATGTAGCTCAACTCAGACTTTGGTAGGAATAGTTATACATACCCATGTAAGAATTATAAGTTGAATCAAATAAGCATGGTTTTTAAGGGGATAAGTATAGTTGAGTATAAGATTTTAGCATAATTTAGTAGTATAGCCAGTAATTCAGTTTAGCAGTCAGACGGGCAAGTTGCTATGGTTTTTTCATTTCCCCGGCCTAGTCTTACTATCAGAAGTCTCATGAATATGGCCATTCCATCAGGTAAACTATTCATATCCATGAAAATTATGAATTTAGCTCAATTTATGCATCATGCACCATGTTTTAGATTCAGATATTCAGTCATGATTAATTTTGTAAGTGTCACATATATCATCTTAGTTTTTACTTAGTATTTCGGCCAAGACAGTATCATTCGGTGGATGAAATATCCAAAGGGGGAGATTTTACTCCTAGTTTTTATGTCCTAAACCTCTCATCTTTACTTTATAAAACCAGTTATAACTTGAGGTGATGATTACTCATAAGTTTACTTTCTCATTTCTATCTCAGCCCTATAAATATTCGCATGTCATTACCTGTATTGAAGGAATCAGTTCAGTTCATGATATTTAGTTCATGTACCATGTTTCAAACTCAGTTATGTAATTATGTTTCTAGTTGTGCATATTCACTATATGATCCCAATTTCCCAGTATTCTCAGTCTAACCAGTTTCATTCAAGGATGACTGTCCCCAAAGGGGAGATATTGTAATATTCCATATTAATCCTATCTCGGTTCATCTCTTAGTTGCATGCGGAAGGGGTTTAAGACCTGGTAATTTAGCTAAGTGTAGGAGACTTATTTTTATTTCTGGCCTCTTAACATTGATGATGTTTAAAGTGACCTTCTCGGCCTTGAGATTTATGTTTTTGAGTTGATTAATGTTCAGGGGTTTAAGTACCATGTCTCGGGTAAGTTTTGGATTTTTTGGATGAGGTTTGGACCATATTTAGATTTCCAAAGCAGAAAGTCACTGCGATTGTGGCACATCAAGGTGGAATAGCGTTAGAGGCCTTGGCGCATCGTGGTGAAGGCTCAATCAGCATTCCAGTTATGAATTTTAATTTTAGAGAGGTAGTCTGGTCTTTTCCCATGGCCCCTATTTGTAAAAACATAAACTAAGGCTTTATTTAGGGCATTATATGCCTGTATTCTCTACTTTTTCTCTATAGAACAAACCTTAATCACCCCTCCAAATTCATCCATTCCATCATCTTCTCTTCAAGAAAAATCAAGATTTTAAGTTTCCTAATACAAGAATCTCAGGAAAGCTGTCAAGATCATCTCCATGGCTTTCAAGGTCAAGGTTTCTCAACCAAGTCAAGTCAATTAAAGAATGAATTTTTCAATCATTATGTTATTTTAGATGTTCAAGAAAGATTGAATTTCATGTTTTCATGATGTTTTTAATTCAATTCTGCCCATGTGTGATTCCATGCATGATTTTGAATTCCTCATGCCATTAATTTGAGTTTCCCCATGCTTTAATGAAGTTAATTACATGATATATCTTAAATTTATGATTTTTAGCAACATTCCCGTCTTTTAAATTCATGCTTTCCAAGTGTTTGATGAAATTCCCATATCATGTCCCAAATCTTTAGTATATCCTATTGTTAGTGTTATCAAGTCTTGGGGGTTATGAATACCCAAAATTTAGTTGTTTACCTAGTTTTCAGTACCTAAAGAATTATTTGAAAATCAATTGAGTATTATTAGTTCAGTCAGTTATCATACCAGTTAAACTTAGATCAGTTCAGTAATCCGAGTTAGTTTAATTGGGGGTAGGATTTATCATATATTGAACCCAGGGATGGGGAATTACCTTCCAGTTAAGGGCGTGACCTTTACTTATAGTACCTGCATTTTAGAACTACATAGCTAGCATAGGTTGACATGTTAACGTTCCAGCTGAGGGTTAACATATATCTCTCTAGAGCACCTGCCAGTAGAAGGTGACTTTTTAGACCTTCTAGACTTTACTTTAGTGGATCCACGCAGCTATGTGTTAGTACCCATGGCACGGTACTGACACCCTTCTAACTGGGGTCACAGGTTAGACCCCAGTTAGCTCATATTGAGGGATGTTGGTTAGATGATAGATCCCACAGTCTCAGTTCGGTATTCAGTTTTAGAGTTTAGTTTTAGGCTTGCTTGACCAGAGCATGCAATTATAAATTATTCAGTTATCAGTATGTCAGTATCTTAGTTTACAAATAATATCAGAATTATGTTTTATACTTGGTCTTGCCTTCTCAGATTTTACAGTTTTCATGCTTTTATGCTCAGCTGTCTCGTGTTATTCAGTAGTCCATATTCATATATCAGTTACTTAGTATATATGCGCTAGTTACTCTTTTTTCTTAGACTTCACTCATTCTATCTCCCAGGCGTCAGTTATTTAGTTAATAAGATCAATTTAGTACATATATGTTTGTTTTCAAACATTCACGTTTTCATAGTTTACCATATCCCAACTTCGGTTCTACTTATATTATAAAAGGAATGTCTTAAGAAACTACATGTAGTTATTCACCAGCTTATCAGATTGTGCTTGTTACTCATGATTTAAGCTGCTTTAGATTTCAGTTTGTTTATGTCTCTGGGTGAGTCTACTTACACCTAGTCATATATGTTTTAAGATTACGTATGAATCCAATTTTAATTATTTTATTCACCTCATCTTACTCAGTATATTCCAGAAGTACTAATCCACCTATATGTTTGTGTGGCTATATTATTTCATAATATAGGTACCAGTTATAGTCCATACATCATGATCAAGAAGTCGCAGATTTTAGCCAGCAGGTGATGAGTTCTTCTGCTTCAGGGACTTCAGTCAGATATTAGTCATGTAATTTACTTTATTACTCATATGTATTGATTAGTGGTAGGCGGGTTTATGTCCTAGCTATCTATAGTCAATAGAGTAGAGGCTTCATAAATGTCAGTCAGAGTCAGTCATATAATTTTAGTTCTCTCCTCGGTTTTTATTAAATTTAAATTATATCGGTAATATAATTTCTCTCTGATTTTGTCATGATTATATTTCTACATAACAGAATAGCTATTTAATATATTTTAATTCAGTTGCTTAACAATATGCCAGTTCATGGGTTCACTTGGGATCATTTGTGGTTTCAAGCATTGTGTTATGGCTAGGGGTAGTCTTGGGTCATTGCATTCATAGATAGTGTATTATCTAAGCACATGACTAGAAGAACTGACTATTTTCTCTCACTCAAGGCACTTCCAAGTAGACGTGTCTCTTTTGGTAATGGCAAGAAAGGTTACATCTTTGGTGTTAGAAATATTGGAAAATAATTAAGTCATTCTATTGATGATGTGTATTATGTGAGTGGACTAAAGTATACATGCTCATATCACCACAACAAATTCACAAAAATAGTATTTAAAACATGGTTCTTGAGCTCTATGAACTGATTGGATCCATAGATGAACACTACACATACCTTAGATTAATGATCTGTGAAGATAGTAGCGAAATAAGGTTGGAATTTGAAACCTCCAATTGAACCCTAGACTTGTTCTTGGTTGTTCTTGAGAGAATTTTGATAAAAAGTAATGTAAATAGCTGATTTGGGGCCTCAATCCCGTGTTTGGGACTTATATAGGGGAGAGGAAAGATGACCTAAATACCCCTCTAGATGCGACACTTAATTTCTGTGAAAATTACCCTATTTGGGCCCCCGGCGCAATGCGGAGACATTGCATTTCCACCCGTTTGTGACCTGAAAACTCACTGTGATGCGCTATAATTGTGGAGAGACATTGGAAATTGATGAACGTTATTTTGGCTTACGGTGCGACGCGCCACTGACTGAAATGACGCTGCTGAAACTTTAAATGGCCATAACTTCTTCACCGGGTGTCCGTTTTAGGAGAATTTGGTATCGACAGAAAACTTATTCAATTATCTACAATTTGGAGGGTATAAATCTGCCAAAATACCACCTATAAACCAAGCTATTCTCATTCAAATATGATCTATATAAAATTACACACAAAAACTTGGTGGGTTTAAAAGTTCTTAGCTTGGCTTACTCTAAGTGACTCTTATGAATATGTTTAACACATCATAAGCTCCATTATCACTAGGATACTCATCCTAATTCATGTACTCAAATATGAATCATAAGATAGGAGGTTTCATGTGTAGGAACAACAGTTTATTTTCTAGGTTAGAAAGATATAGGGTATTATATTAGATCCTGAATTGATGAAGATTAAGAGTAATGTGGGTCAGCAAAATGCTGTTGACTTTTTGATTGGTGTTTATGGTATCCTGAGGTACCAAGATAGGATATGTATTGCCAAAGTTGGTGTATTAAGGGAAAAGAACTTGGCCAAAGCTCACGAATCACATTATGCTATTTATCCTGGTTCTACTAAGATATACCATCATCTTAAGAAGTTCTATGGGTGGAAAATATGAAATGATATTTGGATAGCTTTGTCGCTAAGTGTATGGTGTGTCAATAAGTTAGGGTTGAGCACTTGAGACCTGGTTGTTTGTACTTAGATATAAAGTTACCTGAATGAAAGTGGGATGTGATTAACTTGAATTTCTTAGCCGGTCTTCCTCGGTTTTAGAATTAATAAGATTTGCTTTAGGTCATTGTGGTTATAATGACTAAATAAGCTCACTTCTTGTCGTTGAGGACTAGTTATTCGGTGGAGGATTATTCTAAGTTTTATCTTGTGGAGATCATGATGTTGCATTGTGCTTCAGTTTTTATCATTTCAAATCATGATACTCCATTCTCATTACATTTTTCAAAGTTATTTTGGAAAGATTTGAGAACTAAAGTTCACCTTAGTACCACTTTCGACCTGTAGTCGGATGAACAAAGGGAGAGAATTATTCAGACATTATAAAATATGCTTCGTGCTTTCGTGATTGGCTATGGTAATAATTTGTTCTAGTATTTGCCTTTGATTAAGTATTCCTATAATAATAGTTATCACTCTAGCATTGGTATGGCTCCTTTTAAGGCACTTTATAGTAGGAAATATCGTTCTCCTATTAGGTGGTTTAAAGTTGGTGAGGGCAAGTTTTTTGACCCTGATTTGGTTCACCAAGCCTTGGAGAAGGTGGAGATTATTCAAGATAGTTTAAAAGTAGCTCAATGTCACCAAAAGTTATATGTGGATGTAAGGCATAGAAATTTGGAGTTCAATATTGGTGATTGGGTGTTCTTGAAGGTATCACCCATGAAAAGAGTGATGTAGTTTTGTAAGAAGGGAAATTTAACTCCTCGGTAAGTTTTTCCTTACTTTGTTTTAAAGGGTTTCAGAATTGTTGCCTATGAATTGGAGTTGCCACCTAGTTTGAGCTCTATGCATCCAGTTTTCCAAGTCTCTATTTTGAGAAAGTGTGTGTGCGATCATTCTTCAGTTGTTACTTTGGGAGAGTTAGGTATTTCAAATTCTTTATCTTATGAGGTTGTCCCAGTGGAGATCTTGGATTGTCAAGTTCATCGGTTGCATACAAAGAAGTGTCTTCGGTAAAGGTTCTTTTGATTAACCATAAGGTTGAATAAGCTACTTGGGAAGTGAAATAGCACATAAAGTACAAGTATCCATTCCTATTTTCTACTCCTGGAATTCATGCGGAAGGTATGTGTTCTTAATCATACTTTTGTTTTAAAACCTTTTTAAGAGAAAGGTTGATTTCCTTGCATATTTGTATTCTAAATTTGATAAAGGTTAGAGTCGAGGTGTTGATTTGTTAACTCATTCTTGTTCTTCCCTTACCCATCATTCGAGGGCGAATGATCCAAGTAGGGGAGAATTAAAATGCCTTGGCTTTTGAATCTTAGAAAAATTAGTATAAATTTGAGTTCTTCACAACATAAAACTTGGGGGTCTTGAAATCATATGTAAACCATAGTGTTCTATGTCACATTCTGTCCAAGGTACGAATTGACTCCTTTCTAGAAGTAAGGTAAGGTACGAGTCATATATCGCTACATCATATAATGCCCCTAAGTTAGTCGAGAGGATTCTTCTAGGGGTTTTGGTTATAGGGTACTTCTTCTATGCAAGAATATGGGTTAAACCTTGGTAGTTGTATGTTGGTTAGTATAAGGTTCCAAGGTGAGGTCTAAGGTACAAGACAAGGGTACCACTCATACCCTAGGGTATAGTTTAGGGGGCATGGTCGTACCTTTCTGCGAGTTAATTTTCAGCCTTTAAGCTGAGGGTATTCTAGACATTTCCAAACCTAAGAACCTTAAGTTCCCATATCTTAAAACATGTTTGGTCCACTCATATCACACTATTGGAAGATTAAACACTCCAAAAACTCTCTCTTGAAGATTTGGGCTAGTGTTCTTCAAAGGTGGTCATCTTGAGGCTTAAAAGTCAAATTTCTTCTGTCAATCTTCTTGAATAAGGCATGTGACTCTTCCCTCATTGTTAGTTTCCACATATAATGTGTTTTAAGTATGATTATGATTCTTATATGGTGGTTTTGAAAACTAAACCTCAAGGTTATCACTAATTGGCTCTTCTGAGTACCTAACGAGTGTGTCAATTAAAGAAACCCAATACTTCAATTTTGTATCCCTATTTATAGGATGATACCCACGGTATAGTCAACGTCCTAATCACCCTTATGTATAAGATAGTGAAAAATTGTCTAGACATACCAATAAATTTTCTACTATTGCTT